>NC_088860.1:48899788-49091013 GCF_963853765.1 Magallana gigas | reverse complement strand
AAGGGAGAGAGGAAGTGAGAGGCCTTTTTACAGCTTTTTCTTCAAAGGAGGTAATTTCTTTTTTATTTATTGAGATACTTACCTGAATTTCACTATGTGTGTGTAAATAATGAAAAGTAATGTTCATTTAAAAGAGAGAAAGAAGTTGATAGAAAATAAGTTAAAGATAAAGAAATTAAAGCTATACACGCTATAATTTGCGTCAATTTTGAATAAAGGGGAAAATGTATGTGTTTGATTACTAATAAAAGTTACCTTTATTCTGTTAATTATAATGCTCAATTCGATCACGTAACAAATATATCAAATAATAAACAATAAAAAATATTTATTTTCCTGCCAGGAAAGTAATGCCTCCTCGTGAATATCAATCTATCACGTGATATCGACAGCTAAATTTAGCCTATCATACCAAAACTGGTGAAGGGTCAACATCTTCATAATTGTGATAGTTTCACAAAGGAAAGGATATTTTCAGTAAAGCATAAATTTGTCCGATATACGAGTACAAACAAAAGAAAAAAAATACAAGCCTGTGAGTAGATATGAATACTTCCTTTAAAAAAATGACGTAGACCTGTGTTTTTCCCCTATGTGCTATTTATAGATCCTATAAGTGTTAATGCAGAAGTAAGGGTATCGTAAATGACAAGCGTATTTTACTCATTATACATGTATGTATTTCAATTTAACAACTGTTAAGCATATTAAAAATCAAGTTGGATATTTAATTAGGCAAACAATAACGACCATCTAGTTCTCCGCGGACATGCGCAATCAGGTCGGTTTGCTCTTCCTTCATCAATATTCATGAAAAGGTATATTTTCCTGGCAGGAAAAGAAACAATTAAAAATCTATATCTTTGTAACGAGATGGAATTCACCCTTGTAATTTACAGATTAAGGATAACTTTTATAAGTAGACAAACACATGCGTTTTCACTGTCATTCAAAATTGACGCAAATTATAGCGTGTATAGCTTTAAAGTGGAAGAGAGAGAGAGGAAGTTAGAGGACTTATTAAAACATTTTGTTTAAATCAAGGGATTTTTGTTCTATTGAGATACTTTACCTGAATGTCACTACATGTGTGTAAATAACTAAATGTGATGGCAATTAGAGAGAGAGAGAGAGAGAGAGAGAGAGAGAGAGAGAGAGAGAGAGTCAGTGAAATTGAAACAAAGTTAGAGACAAAGACATTTTGCAGAAGGTAGAGAGGGAGTGAGAGGACTTATAAAAGAAATGTGTTCAAATGAGAGAGAGAGAGAGAGAGAGAGAGAGAGAGAAAGAGAGAGAGAGAGATCTCATGTAGAACATAACAACAGCAGCAATATTTGAACACTTTTATAAAGGTCAATTATACATTTCTAAAAACTTCCTTGTATAACAAAACATAACCTTTTTTTATAAAGAGTAAAACAAAGTAAACAAAATGATTTTTTTATGTTTATTGTTGTCTTATGCTTTCAGGAAAAATATCCAAGCTAAATGAGGTTTCCTGAGAAAAGTGTTTGTCTCACATGGAAAAGCCATTGTCTAAGATTATACATATTAAGGTAAATGTATAAATTAAATGTTATTTCTTAAAAAGAAATAAGCATGAGAGAGAGAGAGAGAGAAATAAAGGGAGATGAAGAGAGAGGGGAGAAATAAAAAAAAAAGAGAAAGAGAATACAGAGAAAACTGCTTTTAGTTTTCATCAATATGAAGTTGATTCATCATTGATACACTTTTCCTGAATGTCACTAGATGTGTGTAAAAAAGGGATAACAGCATGAAACTGAGATATGACATTAAAAAAAAATTGAGAGATAGGGAAAAGTTAAAATAGATAAAGAGGGAGATAGTGTGTGAATTTAAAGTGTAAAGTGAATTTTTAACTTAATGCCTCTACATGTGTTTTTCATTGATAGTTATGAGAGAGAGAGAGAGACAGAGAGAGAGAGAGAGGGAGACAGAGATACAGAGAGACAGAGAGAGAGAGTGAGTAGTAATACCTTTTAGTATTGCATAAAATCTGAAAAAAGTACATTTAAAAGTCTTGCTTTACAGAGATGAAACACATTCTCAGAATTTATATTTTGACAAGTATTTTTGTGTTGCAGCACCAGTGTTCAGACATAGGTTAACTTCCTAGACAGACGATTGAGGACCAATAGTGTCAACGGAAAAAAATCTACGCCATGAATATTGCTTTAATCAATACTGGTTTAGAAATGATAATGAAACTCTGGTACAATTTTTATTGATCGTGTGGTTTTCATGTATTCTCCCAAAAATGAAGATATGAGAGAATTAATACACTTTTTACGTGTACATGTACGTGTAAATTCAGTAGCATTGAAAGTTGGGTTATACAATGTACATATTTTGCTGTTTTAATGTTCCTTAACGATCATATTGCCTTGTTCGTATTAATATTTAAATGTTTTAGTAATACTCAATAAAAAGTCAGAGTATAATGTAATGTCTTGATTACTTTCATAATCATTGATATTCAATTTTAATCAATGTATCAACATCACTACGTCAAAAAATACATGCGCGGATCCAAAAAGAATTCCAGGGGGGTCAGACGGTTATTTGAGTTTGTCGGGGGGGGGGGGGGGGAGGGTCCGAGGCATATTTTTGGTAATTTTATAATGCAATTTAAAGAAATTTTAATTTTGCAAGGGGGGCAGGTTCAGACCCCCTGACCTCCATCTAGATCTTAGCATGAAATAAGCTTAGCTAATGCATGATCTTGTTTTTGTATATGCCTTGCAATATTATGTAGAAATAATCAATGTGATTGAGCATTTTGGTGTGAATAATTGCATGAATTTTTATATCATAATCTGTAATTTCACCATTAAAACTAGTGCTCTACTCAGAAGTTGTGCCGTTATTCTGTCTTTAAATAGCCATACAGCTTTGGCTGAAAATGAAAGATGATGGATGCTTGTATATGCGTGTGATATACATGTACATGTAGGTAGAAGGGGCCTGTGATAGTTTTTCTCTTTCAATAACTAAACTGCCACGGTCCATTAGTTGTTCTAATAACAACATTCGGTTTTAGCTATTCAGAAATCAAAAAAATAATTGAAAAACAAATAATTGGGTTTATCCAAAGATTTATAGGTTTGTTACATGCACTTTGAAATATTTCGAACTTTGAAAAAAATTCAAAGTGTGTTACTAGTAATTTTGGAACCAGTTAAACGCGCTTTTATTTTTTTTTTCAAAGTGCGTTGATATCGTCGATATTATAAAAAACTGTTCAGGATTTGGTCCAAATAATTGATACTTTTATTGACATACAATAACTGATTGTTTTAACCTTGGTTTGATATTGTTTAGCTCAATGGGATATATTTAAAAAAAAAAGAATCCAATGCATTCTCAGCTTACTTTATAAACAGTTTCTCGATTCGAATTTTTTCTCTCATAAGCTTACGTAGTTTGACAATTTACACAAGAACAAATCAGGAGTTTTAAATTATCCAAATATGACATAAACTGCATCGCGTAGAAATTGCCTTTTTCCTTTTTTGTCTATGCAGCAAAATTAATGTACTTCTTATCTGATACATTGGGCTATGTCAGAAACGTTTACTTCAAGTTGCTGAATATCATACGTTTTGGATAGAAAGATAAGGGGTAGGCAACCTTCTTCCTGAAATCAATTACTAGTAAATGATGCACTGGTAATTGACCTGTATGATTGGTTAACCCACACCCACCCCCGTTCTCAAAGACGGTTAATGAGATTTACTAGTGTTAACAATTCATCATACAATCAGCAAATAAAAAATTCAATTCCAGATTTTTCTATTTAAACATTTTTTTTTTTAAGTGCGCAAAGTGTTTCGATAATAAAAAATGTTGAAGTTCCATCATAACGCACTTTGAATTTTTTTTTTCAAACTGCGTTAGCTTAGTCCTAAGTTTAACGCGTTTTATTTTTTTTAAGTGTGTACTTTTCTCAAAGTTTGTTGCCACATACGTTATTTAAAATCCACTATAAATCACAAAACTTGTGTGCTATAATTCTTTAGAAACTGTACAAAGAATGTATGGTGTATCAAATCATTTGATAATGAGAAGATGGGATAAATAAGTAAAATTAATGTAAGTAGTCAGTTTCATGTGTGTATTTCAAACCTGACAATGTAGTGAGAATCATGTGTGTCTAACTGGTGGGTCACGTGGTCTGATGTAGTGAAGTTCAGGGGAAAACCCAAATTTTTAATATAATGAATTTACGAATTATCAGCCCCCTAGGCTAATAAGAGTAGACAGTCTTTTATAAATTTGCTCAAATTTTTTCTTCACGACCCTTAGAAAATAGTGTTGTGACTTTCTGGTGAAAAGTCATGTGTAGTGAGTTTCATGTCTTTACGAGTATGTGTGTGTGTGTGTGTGTGTGTGTGTGTGTGTAAAGCTGTGTTGCGTAGACAAAGTGTTGGGTTAAACTAGAGGTGCAAACTAGCTCCACAGTAACGAACAACTACTCATAACATGACCAGCCACCAATAACAATCAAGCAGTTTTATCATTTAGTTGAAAATGATGGATACCTTCCTGTATCCATATGAAACGAGTTCTATAACAGAACTCCAGCAGCTGGGTGAACTTTTCATTCGGGAAACACAAGTATCCATTGTCCTTGGTACAGTTGATGGCAGACGACCTCTCGTTCCACTCTGTCTGATTTCTGGGGCATAATTCTGTTGAATATACTGGAAACTTGTAGCCATCCAGCTCTTTCTGGAATAAATATATGTCCATTGTATTCACTATTTATATACTAAATGTTATCTAATATTTTACATTATAAAAGGTACGTAGCATTAGCTTCATATATTAACAGACTAACTGTTATATTACTTGTTTACATGACATTCTATGTGCTAAAGGTGTATTTATTCAAAGACAATTTTTTCCTTTTTGAAGAAATAAAATTAATCAAAAGTGACCTTTAAATTTTTTACACGTAAATGATTATGCTTTTCATTCCACCTCTTTAAAAAGATGCTGCATTATGTTTTATAACTTAATTCAAAATGGGTGATACATATACCCATAACATATTTTAACGGCCCCTTTTTCAAGGTATAATATGGGTCATCTTTTATATGGACTACTTTTTTCAAGGCTCATACAGCAAGCAGCTTTCTGGGGAGTGTACAGTCGGTTTACATACGAACGGAAAACACGTGGTTTTGACGGTAGACCGGTTGGAGCTAGATATTTTGAAAACATGACGTATCGTGTGCCATTTTCGGTGTCAAATAATGAGATAGGGAACACATAACATTTCCTCCGAATATTTTGTCAAGAGAAATACAAACTTATTTTTAAGAATTGTTTCCCTCTAAATGTTGTATAGTAAAAGCAATTACCGATGTGATACCTTTTATGCGATGACTTGAATAAAATCGATCATGATTTTGATAATTTTAAGCAAAATGAGGATGAAACTGTCACATCTTGTTTTGTTATAATATATAACTAGCTTTGTAAAGATTGATATCATTGATAATTTATAATTTTTAGACCCACTGACGGTGAATTTCGATCTGGCTTGATTAAGGATTAAGGTGGAATAACACACCAGGAAAAAGTCATTCAAATTAACAGGAAAAAATTTTGATAATAAAGATATATTGATACATAAACTGTACAAATGTCAAATAAGCGAAAAATTTGCAGTTTGAGGATAAAAAATGAATATCTAAAAAAAATATTCCAGTAAGTAACAACAAAAGGTTCTGCGGGAATCGAACTCGGGATGTACGGATCACAAGTCTGACACTTTGTCCACTCGGCTATGGAGTTAGTTACATGTTTTAGTCCATGAAATCCTTTTAATAAAACGAAATGTCGTTTCAATCAGCGGTCAGCCATTGTGTGATGATGTGTTATTCAACGTAAAGTTCAACGTCATTAGTAAAATTTGTCCTTAGCACAAAACATAATTATAAAATAAATTATAATGACATAACATTGGATATTTTTGCTAGAATTTGAAAATAGGCTCAAACAAAAATAGGGTTATGGCAAAACATAGAACTTCGGACTAATTTAAATTTCATTCCAGCAGAATAAGGTAAATGTAATCAGTATAATACTATATATGTGTTATATCATCTTTGAGATTTTTGTTTAATTGAATAAAAAAAAACTTCACTTGGTATTTGAAAACAAATACTAGTAGAATTTTAAGAAAATTCTGGCCAGAGTATTCTTGAAAATTGTTTTTGAAAACTGTATACTTTGTATTTATTTAACTACACTGATATTCATAAATTGTTTTTACATTCTTTAATGAGTTTATTCATTTGTTATATTTTCACAATTAAAAAAAATTCAATCGTAGTGTAAAATTTGAGGGATTTTCCTTGAATTTTTAAAAATATTCATTTGTCATTAAGTAAAAGAGTAGATAATTAACCTTCTGTTTTGAAAGTGCAAAATATCACTACAAGTAAAGGTCAGCAATAGATTGTTTTTGTCAATATCATCAGTATTATTTTTTTCATTCTGAGAAAATGTCATCGTTAATGCTTGTGTTACATTTTAGCTGATGGTCGGGCGAACAAATTTTCCTCGTATCGTCGTATCCGGTCGATCGTCCATCAGCCGATTTGTCAAACTTGTCCAAAAGACCAGTCGACCCTCGGTGGATTTTCTTTCGTCAATCGGTGTTTCCCGCCGACATTTAAAAAAAATCCGAATGCATATAATTAAGTCAATCGACCGACGACAGACATTAAATCTCTATGCTGATGATGGGACGTTGATCGAGAGTTGCTTGACTGACTATTTAACGACTGTTTCATCTCAATGAAATCGGGCATCGACGCAGAAAAAAAATTAGAACTTGGCAAGACGGACACAAAATTGGTCGACCGCTGAAGAAAGGTTTATATCGGCCAAGACTGATGAGTTGCAGACTGTCGCCAGAACAACTCCATATTTGTGTCAAACATCATCCGTTGGTCGTTTTTGAAAATTTGACTAGGTTTAAGGAAATTTGACAATACTCGTTTGCATATTACATGAAATTACTTCATCGCAAAATCTCACTAATTGAGGAAAAACTTAAAAGTGAATGACGGTTAATGAAATTTATAGTCATGTATATCTACAATACTTAATATTATAATGCTAACATATTCCTGTGTCCCTGTCTCTGATAACACTCAATTAAATTTGTTACACGTTGTCCAATACATTTCAGTATTAGGCAAATTGCGTAATGATGGGGCGCATAATTATACAAAATATAAATAACGTAAAAATGTCAATATTGTATTCAATTATATAACTTACTATACTTTGACCCGTGCGTGCACAGGTTGACATTGTATATTATATTGGAGATTTAAGAAATAGATAGCCTACATCGATACACCCAGGGACGTATATACTAACGTCTTAGTATATAGGTCCCTGATACACCATACTGTTGACATTTACATAACCAGGCTTTAAGCCTACAAAAACGCTATTAATGTCACTTCACTCTGCTTAGTTAGAATAATCTAACATTTACTGTGTCTCGGGACATGCCTTCACCACATTTAAAATACCTCCCATATACCCGTACCCATAATAGAGCTGAAAATTGTAGAATCGCTTCGAAAGGATTTTGGAGAAAAATTAATGAAGCTGCATTGAAAATAACAGTCAAATTATTCAAAACAAACCATTTTGAGGCTGTAAATACCTTTTATCTAAAAATTTAATTCATATTAATGAAGAATTCAACACTTTTCCACCAACGTTTATTTTACTCGCTTCGAATTTACACACCGTTTTGTCATTCGGAATTCTTTGGATTTTTCATATTCAATGAACTGAGTTATAGCTAAACTTTTCTCCCGTATTCCCTTTGATGAATAGAATATATGACAAATTTTCAATGAAAATTTACACGTATTTGTAATATCATTTATGAGTTTTTCCATGCAAATGTGATATTGTGGTAACATAAAACTAAAGAGACCATGATTTAGCGTGAATGTAATGCGCATGCGCAAGATTGTAAAATCCAAAAAATCCACATGATTTCCGAGGAATTTTTCTTGATTATTACATGTAATTAGCGAAGCTTGATTGATAAAAAATAAAAACAAACTGGTAATCTTTAAGTACCATTAATGTTTAAAATATATAAAACAAAAGACAGTACTCTTCCGATTTCTCGGTATTAAAGCCCAAAAATTCGAGTCTATTATTTTAATATAGTAGTATAGATAAGTTGATCAGATCTCTCAAAGAAGTCTGAAAATAAAGCCTTTATGGGTTTGCTCACTCCCGACCAAAATTATCACCTCATAAAACTCAACGAATAATTCCAAGGTTATTCATAAATAATGTATGATTTTGAATGTTTACTTTTTCCTCTATTCCAGTGTAAATTGTTATGTAGTATGGTTATATTTTCTCTGTTGTAAATAACAATCAAAGATATATTCAAACTTTTTAATATCAAACACGCATACCGAAATGGATATCTCGTGACATGCGTGTTACAAACGAGTAACATTATGAAAGGTTTAGAAGGATTTGTGGCCATCTTAAACAGATGAGTATCAAAATGTAAACATTTCTTGAACTGGCTTGATTCTGCCCAAAACTGACCAAAACTGCTATCAAAAGATAAACAAGAGGCCAAGGGATCACATCACTCACCTGAGCAACAGCAGCCATAATTCTGATCAAATCAGCATTGCAATATATAATTCAAAATGACTTGACAATTTAGTAGAAGAGATCTTGCTCAAAAAATTTTAAAATTTTCCTGTTTTTACATGTACCACATATTTTTATGTTAAAACCACACTCCTTTTGGGTTTTTCTCAGTATTTGAAAGACGATCATTCTCTATTCCTACATGTATTTAATCTCCACCCCTTTAGTGGCCCCATCTTTCTTCGGGGAACAGTGATTTGATCAAACTTGTGCTCTCACACAAGTTTCAGCTTTTTGGGCTGAATGCTTTTTCAGATGATTTTTAAAGGTTTTTCTCTAATATACATTCCTATCTAAAAATTCGAACCACCCTCCTCCCCCCACCCCCACACAAGTTACAGCTTTCTTGGACGACTGATTTTAAAGGGACTTGGACACGATTTAACTAAAAATTTTCAAGTTTTATTTTTTTCATTTTCAATGTTTATACTGAAAAATATAGAAGTTTTTAATGCTATGTCAAAATTTGAAAGTTAAATATCAAGTTATAAGCAAGAAAGAGATTTCATAATTCTTTGTTTTGTAAACAAAGCTCGAATATTGTCATTTTTTACATATGTGTTGTATTGGTGTAAGTTTCAATCAAATGTATCTTTCTTTTGTTGATACTAGTATTTATAAAGATATTGAGTTAGTTTAAATTGTTTTTTACATGTCATTTTGTCTAAGAAATGGTAAATCTCTACATTACATATTTTGTAAACAACTATAAGACTCGAGCTTTATTTACATAACAACCAATTCTTACCTCTGTATCTCGCTTGTAACTTGACTTTAACATTCAATATGATGGTCAATCATTTAAAATGTACCGGTAAACCATTTAATACAAAAAAATAGAAAAAAAAAATTTGATCTCAGATCATGTCCAAGTCTCTTTATGAATAAGCTTTTAAAATATGTTTCCTCTTTTAATCTTATGTTAAAATTCACCCCTTTCCATTGTGGCCCTACCCTACCCACTCTACACCCGGGGATGATTTGAAACAACTTGATTCTACACTACATGAGGTTGCTTCTACATGGGTCCCAGCTTTTTTGACAAAATGGTTTTTGAGAAGATTTTTCAAGATTTTTTCTTGGAAATATAAATCTGAGTAAATATTCATCCCCTAATCCCCTAATGGCGCCATCCATTTTTCGGGGTTTATAATTTGAACAACATAATTTGGACAAACTTTAATCTACTCTACCTGAGAATTATTTTTTTTTCGTGTTTTTTTTCGCAAAGTTGATTTTTATTTTTAAACATTTTCTCTATATAAGCATTTGTAAAATTTAACCCCATTATTGTGGTCCCATCTCTACACTATCTGGGGACGCTTCCCAAAAGTTTCTGCTTTTAGGGTCTAACAGTTTTTTAATAAGAAGATTTTTAAACATTTATATATATATTCCTGTGGAAATATTCATCCCCCCGATGTGGCCCGATCCTTCCCTCAGGGATTATGATTTGATTTGACTACATGAGGTTGTTTTCTCTATATATTCCTGTGTAAAAATTTATGCCCGATGTGGACCAATCACATTCCCGGTAATATGATTTGAACAAACTTGAATGTACATTACATGAGGATGTTTTCAAACAAGTTTCAGCTTTTCTGGTCAAATGGTTTTTATGCGGAAGATTTTTTAACATTTTTTTTTCTATGAATTCCTGTGTAAAAATTAATACCCCCGATGTAGCCCCATCCTACCCCTAGGGACCATTTTATGAACAAACTTGAATTTACTCTACCTGAGGATATTTCCAAACAAGTTTCAGCTTTTGACGATGTGGTTTATGAGAAGAATTTTTTAAAACATTTTCTCTATATAATTCTTTGTAAAATTTCAATTATTCATTGTTGTCTAATCCTACCTACGGGGATTATAATTTAAACAAACTTAAATCTACACAACATAAGGATGTTCCCAAACAAATTTCAGCTTTACTGGTCAAAACGTTTAAGAGAAGAATATTTAAAACATTTTTTTTATATAATCCTATGTAAAAATTCATCCTCCAATTGTTGCTACACCTTACCTCCCAGGGCCATGATTTCAACAAACTTGTTTTTACACAACCTGAGGACACTTCCCAAAATTTTCATCTTCATTTCATAGAGGGCATTGTTATTTATTTGAGAAAAAAAAAATCCCCTTAACCCAATGATTCTTTGTGCCGAGTGGATTGAAATTGGCTCAGCGATTCTGGAGATGATGAAAATGTGAAAAGGTTACGACAACGACGCCAACGCCAACGACAGTCAAAGAACAAATTTTGATCAGGCGAGCTCAAAAGAAATATGATGTTTTACAATTACGCATACAAGAACAAAGCAATGCGTTTTTAATCACATAGAACAGCGTAGAAATGAGAAGGTGCATACTTATTTTGAAGATTTGAAATTCTGAAAAAGTATGAAAGAGCTTACTTTGTGTCCTCTCTACAACGATTTGTTGAGATAAAGGATAAAGAATATTGCACAAAACTTAGTCACAAAATTTTGTGCCCTATTTTATTTGTCGGCACCAGATCTATTTTAATTTTAGAACAAAAATAATCCAGTCTATACTTAGAACTCCTTTGTCTATGGAGGCACATCGACGTTATATTTTTATTTTTAAAAATGTCAATTCAAAACAACCTTTTTGTTGTGTGTTGAATGTTTAATGTGACAGACATCTCTTTACTAGACCCATGTTAATTTTTTCAGTTCTAATTTAAATTACATTTTTGCTGGAAATAGGATAGAAGTCCAAAAAATTAATTGTATAGAATAAAAAATAAACATATATTTTTCAATGAAAATATAACTTCACTGTACCTGAAGAGACGGGAAAATATATATCATCCCAACTGAGACCAATTTAATAAAAGAATAGGGCACTCTATATTTAGACAAATTTACAACTTAAATAAGCAAGCTTCGACCTTTTTTTCACAATTTGTTGTAGAGTTGACAACAATGACCACCTTTCGATTTTTTGTTTTTGCTTCAGATTTTTAAATCCTGAATTTAAATCTGAAGCTGTGCAGTTTTAAGTGATTAAAAAGGCATTGTTTTTCTTGTTGTGTTATTGGCAAGCATAACGAATTGTAAAATCACGTGAATAAGAGACAAGTTAACAAAAATATGACAAGTTGACACAATTATCTGACAAGATAACATTAAAATCTGACAAGTTAATTAACGACTCATATTTTTTCAGTATTATTTCATCTGACTTGTCGGCATATATGATTTCAACAAAAATACAAAATCATCTGATAAATCGATTTTTTGATTTTTGATGTTGATTTGTCAAATCTTTATATCAGAAAAATATGATACTGGTAAGATGGCAGAAATTATGCATGTACACTTTTTTATTTAAATTTGTTTGACACGTTGATAAGTAACAAGTCGACATAACTTATATATAGTATATCGACGACATAAAGATTGGAAAATTGCATGATGGCAGGAATATGCCACCATAAACCCATCACATATAATGATATATATTCTTTATGATTGTTTTATCTTGTGAGTTTAAAATTAACTAGAATTACAAAATCTATTTTTGTCAATTTGGCCATAATTTACATCATCCAAAGTTCACAAAATGTTATATTTCGTCAATTAAAATGAAAAATATTTACTCGATTATTCGAACAATAGCAAGGTAATGTCCCACGAGACAACAACTATTTCCCTGGGCTTTGTCTCGAGAGTAATTGTAAATTAGATTCCAAATACACCCCTGCAAATGTTTTCGGAATGTTTTCTTTATCGTTGCTAAGTATGTAATAAATACAGATGTGCTCGAATGAAAGTTCATGATACTTCACCGAGATTTGTTCAGTTCCTGTGAAATTTCGAGCGGAAGTGTAAGTGTTTGGATAATATTCTCAAAATACGTAAGTACTGGTCAATTTTCATTTTATCTCCTACTTTGGTTTATGTAAAAACATCAAAATCTTTTAAGATGTATGTCTTATTTCACCATCTATAGCGGTTATTTAAATTTAGCGATGATATTCAGAACAGAGTTACCGTTCGTGTTCAATATGAGTCACGTGAGCAACCTCATGTGTAAATTTATCAGCGATACGTCATATGCACAACAAGTGTGACGTATCGCTTTTGTTCATTGGTTAAGCTGTATTAGAGGTGTGTGCGAGGGGAATGAATGACAGTGGGGAGCTAGGCAACCATTGTAATTATGTTTTATTTGTTCAAATAAACTTGTATATATATATAATATGTGGTTGTTCACTGTGACGTATGTTTCCATAAACCACGTGTAGAGTGGTTGAAAATATAAACATTGGGTTGCAAAATAAAATCATAGCCATGTTTGATGCTTGTGGTGTGCAATACTATGTTTTTAAAAAAATAATGGGTGAATGTTTTGCATAAAAACTTAGTATATTGAGCCATTTTCAAGGAACATTCTGCATAAAATACTATAGTCTCTTTCACTATTGATGTTATTACTAGGTCAGGCGCGGATCGAAAATTAATTCCTAGGGGGGATCTCTACTACGCATGTTAATTGTTGCAACAGCAGAAAAAAAAACTATTTTTTGTATTGTCACATTTATTTCTAGAACACATTTTATCCACCAATTAATGAAAATAAAGTGTAAAATCAATATACTTCTAGAATTTATATTTGACAACAAGTACCTGGATTCTATAAAATAAACACGAGGCACGATTTTTACTGCGAAACTGAAAGGGTCAAATAAAACCACGTGTTCTAAAATTTGAATGACAATAACATTCGCAGGGGTGAAAAAGTCGGAAACCATTCAACTGTACAATGTATGTGCTGCTGCGTGTTTTAATTTTATCACCTGCAACGACGCAGGATTATGGACTACAATGTTAGCTTTTTAAGAAACTAATAAAGTCAGCCAGCGGCATTTAAATTTTAGGGTAAACGTGACTACACAATCTATTAAAATACTAGATAAATAGTTTTCAGAACAACAACTACATGCGGGTGCACATCTAGTTTGAAGCCTTATTTTTATGGCTACTGTGAGAGAGATTGTTATAGATAAGTTTAGAAATCTTCGATTTTAAACTTTTAATGTAACAGGTTATCAATTTAAAATTTGCAAGCTGCTATAATAACTTAAGGTTTTTTTTCTCTCAGATTAATTACGCAATTGAGTTTGTAACAAAAAAAAAGAGGAAATAACCAAACAAACGGAGATGCTTTCATTTGACAAAAATGTTAATCCTCTTGACACTAGTCTTTGATATCGTCTTAAGTTAATCTCCAGGCAAATTGAATAATTGTTGGACAATAGAAGTGTGAAATTATCGTAACAGCTATATGTGTGAATGTTTACTTTTCTGGCATGCTATTACTATCCCTTTGTCATAAAAAAGAAATGCCTGTTCAAAAAAAATAATTGTAACAGAATGTTTTAAGATCGGGAAGAGAACGGTTGGGCTAACTGTGCTGGAACCCCGCACGTTAGCATAGAGTGTTATGTTGGGCTAACTGTGCTGGAACCCCGCACGTTAGTGGAGTGTGTGTGATATCGATCGGGCTAGCTGTGCTGGATTTCCGCACGTTAGTGTTGATTTTGTGCACAGAATTATATCGGACTGTCCGTGCTGGAATCTCCGCACGTTATTAAGTTGTTATCTCGGAACTCCGAGAATTGGTTTTCATTGGAATACCATGTACGTACCGTTATTTCATCAACTTTAATACAACTTGTTGAACTTTTGTTTCGTTTTGGAGTTTTTATTCAGCGTAAACTTGAGCGAGTGTAACGACTTGAGCTTTCCCCTGAATTCACCATATGGATTTTAAGAACTCTTATATTACAATTTACATTTTACAACAAATCAAATTCAAGATACGTTCGTGAAAGTTGGGTAGTATTTTTAGTAGAAAGCCGATTGGCATGCTACCGGGCTAACCGCAACTTCACGGAAAATTCGCGATAGGAACTTTACACTTAAAATTCATTGGTGAAACATGTAGGTGGCGTGTAGCGGTGTACATGCAATGTATGAATGCACACCTTCTTATTACTTAAAGTTGTAATTTTGTAGACACAGCTCTCTAGCTTATTTTCATGGTCTGGTGGCAAACTACTTCCAATATATTTACTTTTCAATCTCACTAAGAGAGTTGGGAAGATATACGCGGACTCCGGACAGTGGCTGCAGACGACTCCCAGCTTCGTGGATAAAATGAAAATCACGTACAGTTTCAAGGATACGTAAATTCGTGGCCAATGACCCTATCAATACAAACTGTTAATAGATATTGCACTTCAATGAACACTTCATTTCGTGGATCAACTTAATAACGAAATCCACGAAAATTGGTGTTCAACGAATATTGATGAAAACACAGTAACTTAATATAGTCAGCCCGCGGGCTGACTAATAAACAGGGGACATGTGCACGCTATTACATAAAAGTATCAAGCCAAACATACTAATGCACCTTTATCATAAGTCTTTGTTGAGTTTTCTGAACACTTTACGTAAAGAAAATGTTTTTACTTACACACTCATATAGAGGGAGACAAAAGGAAAGGAATGCTCCTAGTAAAACAGACAACAATCGTATGTGTCCATAAAGCGCCATGGTGTGCGTTTTACCACATACGCATTTACTCCAAAAACATAACTTTAGTGCGACTTTTCTGGAACCAGTAACTAAGGCCATCTAAATCAACAAACGGCACTGAATTACTTAGGAAAAACCACTTTCGGTTTCGAACCTCTTTACCCCGGCCCTTTATTTGCGCATTTCAAACAAAAATTAGTAAATTTCCTATGTAGATGATATATTTCAAACTTTTATTCAATCTGTACAGTAACATAAATCGATTTTCTTTTTATTTGCTGCAACAATGAAACTGTAATTAGAAAGGAGCTAGTGGGGAACTACTTCTTGTTCTCAAATGGGCAGGGTAGAATAAAATATGTGACCCAGTTTGCACGGTGTAATGTCATTTAGTATGCAAGGTGTAATGTCATTTATATAGTATGTGTATGTTCACGATTTAGCTTAAGCACACATTTTCTTATTTAAATATTTTTGATAATAACAATGACATATCTTTTCGTCTATTGCTTAACCAAAATTCAAATGTTGGGATAAAAGCAAGATAATAAAGTTGGGATAGAAACAGGTGTATAAAACTTCCAGTTAAATTAATTATGACCTAAACACTATTGTTATCATTGAAAAGTAAAACAATAATTTGTCGTTAGAGGGAAGTTGTGTTTTAAACGATTGGAATCTTATGAATTTTGCGATAATATATACTTAGTAAACAATATCCAGTTAATATCAACGCCATTTGCATATAAGCGTGTAACCTGAAGCTAGCTGGTATTAATACGCTCTGTGTAGACCGGTTAAAGAGCCTTAAAATGTATGAATGAATGACAGTGGGGAGCTAGGCAACAATTGTAATTATGTTTTATTTGTTCTAATAAACTTGTATTTATATAATATGTGGTTGTTCACTGTGACGTATGTTTCCATAAACCACGTGTAGAGTGGTTGAAAATATAAACATTGGGTTGCAAAATAAAATCATAGCCATGTTTGATGCTTGTGGTGTGCAATACTATGTTTTTAAAAAAATAATGGGTGAATGTTTTGCATAAAAACTTAGTATATTGAGCCATTTTCAAGGAACATTCTGCATAAAATACTATAGTCTCTTTCACTATTGATGTTATTACTAGGTCAGGCGCGGATCGAAAATTAATTCCTAGGGGGGGGATCTCTACTACGCATGTTAATTGTTGCAACAGCAGAAAAAAAATCTATTTTTTGTATTGTCACATTTATTTCTAGAACACATTTTATCCACCAATTAATGAAAATAAAGTGTAAAATCAATAAACTTCTAGAATTTATATTTGACAAGTACCTGGATTCTATAAAATAAACACGAGGCACGATTTTTACTGCGAAACTGAAAGGGTCAAATAAAACCACGTGTTCTAAAATTTGAATGACAATAACATTCGCAGGGGTGAAAAAGTCGGAAACCATTCAACTGTACAATGTATGTGCTGCTGCGTGTTTTAATTTTATCACCTGCAACGACGCAGGATTATGGACTACAATGTTAGCTTTTTAAGAAACTAATAAAGTCAGCCAGCGGCATTTAAATTTTAGGGTAAACGTGACTACACAATCTATTAAAATACTAGATAAATAGTTTTCAGAACAACAATTATATGCGGGTGCACATCTAGTTTGCAGCCTTATTTTTATGGCTATACATATAGGTGAGGAGTTAAGCGTGTAGCGGTGTACATGCAATGTATGAATGCACACCTTCTTATTACTTAAAGTTGTAATTTTGTAGACACAGCTCTCTAGCTTATTTTCATGGTCTGGTGGCAAACTACTTCCAATATATTTACTTTTCAATCTCACTAAGAGAGTTGGGAAGATATACGCGGACTCCGGACAGTGGCTGCAGACGACTCCCAGCTTCGTGGATAAAATGAAAATCACGTACAGTTTCAAGGATACGTAAATTCGTGGCCAATGACCCTATCAATACAAACTGTTAATAGATATTGCACTTCAATGAACACTTCATTTCGTGGATCAACTTAATAACGAAATCCACGAAAATTGGTGTTCAACGAATATTGATGAAAACACAGTAACTTAATATAGTCAGCCCGCGGGCTTACTAATAAACAGGGGACATGTGCACGCTATTACATAAAAGTATCAAGCCAAACATACTAATGCACCTTTATCATTAGTCTTTGTTGAGTTTTCTGAACACTTTACGTAAAGAAAATGTTTATACTTACACACTCATATAGAGGGAGACAAAAGGAAAGGAATGCTCCTAGTAAAACAGACAACAATCGTATGTGTCCATAAAGCGCCATGGTGTGCGTTTTACCACATACGCATTTACTCCAAAAACATAACCTTAGTGCGACTTTTCTGGAACCAGTAAGGCCATCTAAATCAACAAACGGCACTGAATTACTGAATTACTTAGGAAAAACCACTTTCGGTTCCGAACCTCTTTACCCCGGCCCTTTATTTGCGCATTTCAAACAAACATTAGTAAATTTCATATGTAGATGATGTATTTCAAACTTTTATTCAATCTGTACAGTAACATAAATCGATTTTTTTTTTATTTGCTGCAACAATGAAACTGTAATTAGAAAGGAGCTAGTGGGGAACTACTTCTTGTTCTCAAATGGGCAGGGTAGAATAAAATATGTGACCCAGTTTGCGCGGTGTAGTGTCATTAAAATAGTATGTGCATGTTCACGATTTAGCTTAAGCATAAATTTTCTTATTTAAATATTTTTTTGATAATAACAATGATTTATCTTTTCACCTATAACACAATCCAAATCAAAAAGGGAAAATCAAAATTCCTTTTTTTTGACCCTGTTTTTCATATCTGCATTCATTTACACCCCTTTTTGCCAAAAATAAGCCTTTACAAGCCAAAGTTCATGGAATTTTCCTGCATCATTGACATTTAAATGTATTACACAGACATTTATAATGAGTAACGTTCCTCTTATTCTTATAAAAACTTATGAAGCATCAGAGGAACGTTCCTCTTTACCTAAACTAAAATCTCTACATTTCATCTGAGGAACGTTCCTCTTTTCACTTCAACAGAAATCTTCACAAAGAATCTGAGGAACGTTCCTCTTTTCACTTTAACAGAAATCTTCACAAAGAATCCGAGGAACGTTCCTCTTTTCACTTCAACAGAAATTCTGACAATTCATCTGAGGAACGTTCCTCTTTTCACTTCAACAGAAATCTTGACAAGTCATCTGAGGAACGTTCCTCTTTTCACTTCATTATATAAACTGAAATCCTGACAAAGCATCTGAGGAACGTTCCTGACTTGAAATCTTTACACTGTATCTTAGGAACGTTTCTCATTTCACTTCATCTGAAAGCTACATAAAGCATCTGAGGAACGTACAATCTTTCACAAGTTGATTGTTTACTTTTTACATGAAATCTGTATAAAGCATCCGAGGAACGTTCCTCTTTTTCCTTGAATTGAAATCTTTAAAAATGTATTCGAGGAAAGTTCCTCATTTCATTTAACAAAATGTTTACTTCTCACCCGAGGATCCGGACTTCAAAACATTTCCTTTTTTAGTATTTCAATTATTACGCAAAATGTGACTAGCAACAATCCTCTTTGTAAAACTAATAAAAGACAAATTGAAACAACGATTTTGACAAACCAAAAGTAAACTAATTAATCATTCTTAAGGAGACTCAGAGTCTCAACTGACGTCATCATAAGACTTTGACTTCGAGGTGGATAACATCGATTTTGAAGATCTAGAAGAGGCGAAATGATTAAAATACTTCTGAACATTTTTCTAAGGTTTCACTTTTCTAAAAATAATTTTTATGATAAGTAAATTTTAAAAATATAAAAACGTTACATGATAACCTGAATATTTGAACATTTTACTCTGCATTTGTGTTTTACGACATTAAAACTATTTCTTTTAAGTATTGTGCAATACCCTGTGCAGAGGACGCAAAATTGTAAACCCGCGACTGACCTTAGTTTATTGTTTCTATACCCCCCCCCCGCAAACAAAGTTTAGGGGGTATATAAGAATCACCTTGTCTGTCCGTTCGACTATTCGTCTGTTCGTCTTCTGTGCAATTGGACTTAAAAAAGTTTTGCTTAAATTAATTGTAAAGATGTGCGATTGTCAACATTTTACTGGAAAATCCTGATTTTATTTTTAATATCTATCATGATGCTAATTGATATGATACATTGCGGTGATTATTATTGCAGGGATGATTTTCACTAAAACCCCTATTGCACTTGTAGCTAATAAGCTCAATTGAAATTTAGAAGACATGCTAATCATGTCACTTATTAAATAACTTGTTTAACAAGTGTGCAAAATTACTCCTGATGATAGCGGATTTGCAGCTCATAATTTAACAATTTTAAATATAAAATCAAAAACTTTGTGTCAAGCCGCTGAAACAACAATAAGATGTTGGTTAAATAATATAAGGACTGATTGTTTGTAGGAATGCAGTTACACGCTGCAGGAGCTGAGTAGAAATCCCTTGGTCAACTGTCACATTTTCACCTTGTAAAAATTTAAAATACAACTGTACAATGTTTTTGAATTTCCCCGCAAACCCAAAGCAATTCCAGAAATATAACAGTATCGTGAAACTCTGGGGGAATGCAATCTGGTGTGACAGGACCTAAGCTTTGAGAAAACAATCAGGTTACCAGAAATTTGCATTTGTCAAATTCTTTGAGCTGGATGATAGTAACAAACATTATTAGGATGTAAAATTTGAATTACAGTTCTCATATGAAATGCAATCATTATATTAATATACATGTAAATTATATCTTACACTAGCTAACAATTACCCCCACCCCCTTCCTAACAAAATCACAACATACACGAGCTATAATTCAATAGTGTACTCGTAGTTTTGATAAATCTACAAATCTACCTCAGGTATTAAGTAGGATATTTTAGGTAAAAAAAATCCAACTCACTTTTTGGCTTGCTTGGAGTACCTCATGTTTATCAACTAGAAAATATCTAATATCAAAATACTCCAGTATATTCTGTAAATAACTTCTCAGCATGCATGGTCAATAGAAATGTCATGACCTAAAGCCCATATTCCTCTGCTTCATGTCACCCCCGGCCATTTCAAGCTGAGTAACAACTTGTTGTTACATGCACATGCTAAGGTCCTCTATCAGATGTCAATCACTAACTGGATGCTGATAAGATGTTCGGGGTGTGCTAATAATAGTAACTGTGTGAAATTTGAGAGCTTTCAACAGCAGATCACTGCTTTAGGAACAGATGCAAAATGTGGTCGCAAATTTAATTTAAGATCAACGCTGCGTGTGTACTTTAATTATGAAGCAGAACAGAAATATTGTTTGGAAATTGCAGTTGCAAACTTTGCAGGATGCATGCATCAAGGTAATAAATACTTTTATTATATCCAAACGTTTAAAATAGTCATAACTGAGTTTCTTTTGCTCTTCTGCTAATTTACTACAATCAAAGTAATTGCAAATCTAAAGCATTTAAATTAAATTGATACAAAATTCTTGATTATCTGATATTTAAACAAATTATTTTTAATCATCAAATTTTGAAAATGATGTGCAAAATTAAAATATAATCATAATACAATGTAATGTTATAGGTAATGATGATTGGCAGTGACAAAATATTTTGCCTGGTGGATTTTGATTTGAAATCACTGCATTTGAATTGTTTGCTGGTCTAGTGGATGGGGAGCATTAATTTGGACAGAGCTTGATCGGGATGGAAGATGCTTGAAGATTAAGGTTTGTTATTCTTAATTTAAAATTAATCTCACACTATAGCTGTCCTTCTGGGACTAATACTCCCAGAAGGCTCTTTTGAAACAGCGTAATCTGCTAGCCACTTCTCATTTTAAAGGTTATCAATTTCCCCTACAAATGCTTATCAACGCCATTGCTAGGAAAATGGCCCTCTTGGGACAAATGAATTCAGTAACACTATAAACTCCATTTACATGATGTGAGTTTTGGATCTTACAAATCAGACTTTGTAAATAGGAAAATCATAAACAGATATTAGGTCATATGGAATATAAACATGCTCTATTTAAGAAAAAGTTAAATATTAAATATATGATTAATCTGCCGAAATGAATTATCACACAATTGTAACCTGTACAAATGTGAAAGGATTAATCTAATGAGTGCACATGGGCTCACTTCACAAAGCAAACTTAAGACTAAGTTATATCTTAGGAAAGAACTTTTTCCTAAGTTCATTACTTATCCGTTTCACTATTCCAGTCGTATATTATGAATTTTAACTTTAAGACAGGTAAATTGATGTTTTAGGAACAAACTTAACATGGTGACTGTTTATATTATATTGAAATGAATTATATGCACATTTAAGTTGAACAAAAATACTAGATAACGGGTATCATTAAGACTTTTTCACTTTACTTCTAATCTATTTAAACATGTTTTATTGAAAAAATTCAATAGGATTGGACAACAGACATAGCCTATGTATGTCCTCTCCTTGTAATATATCCACTTTACTTCTAAACTGAAAACATTAGAACTATCAAATTATATATATATTTCTTCAATTAATTTCTTTGGTGTAGACTTTTAATTTTTACAATTTTTTTAGATTATCTGGTTGCACGCGCAGATGGATAGTGGGTATATAGTTATAGCTAGTGCACTGATGATAATTAAGTTATTCATGCCTGAGAATTACTGATATCTTAAAAAGGAATAAATACTACATAAATACTCAATTACAGAATGACTGGATGATTTGTCCTATCCCTCCATGAAATTAGCTTTTCTTTTAGGGGAGAAATGTTAGGTGTTTTCTTCATCTTATTATTTTTTGTCGGGGGAGGGGGGAAGGGGGTAGGGGGTAGGAGTTACCGCAAATTAAGTGATTTGGGAATAAGGATGCTAAATCATCCATGGGAATGTTGTTTCATTCAGAAATTTTTGCCTTTTATCCTCACTTCTTCTATCAGTCAAGATGCATTTATTTGCAGTGTTTTCTTTTTAAAAAAAACCACCATATTTTTAAATTAACCCTTTTAAGCAGGCACATAGCATCAGGATGTAAGGGGGGGGACCCCCCCCCCCCTTACTTTTTCTCACAGCAAACAATTTTCTTAAAACATGGAGTCCCCCCCCCCCATTTTTTGGGGAGCATGTAAAAAATTGAAGAGAATTTTGATGAAACAAACATAAAGTCCTTAGTATAACAAGTCAGAATTTATGATGAGCAAATATTCTGAATAATTTATGCTTCTAAATTTCAAACAAAAATAAGTTTGACCAAGCTCATCAAGCTTATTTACTGAATTCTAGTATTCCCTTGTTGCAACATTAAATTGATAGGATGAACAGATTCTGAATTATACAGCTTTCTTGTTTGACGTGGTTAATAATTCCTGCTTTATTTAAGTGATGCAAATTCCATCTGCTCAGCTGTCTGGCTTAAAACAAATAATTTAGAGCTGTGAACCATTCTCATACTCACAAGAATGACCGACCCCGATAACAATAGCTTTGGGATTTGATGTGAAGTGTTAAGATCTGTCGCCATCCAAAAAAAATAATGCAATAATACCAATGTGTTTTAAGATTAGAGCAGAAATTCAAGAGTATATTGATGTTTGGTAGATTCAAATCAAATTCATGCTTAAGTATCCTGCTTGGATTCTGTAAATGTTTAAACGTATTTAGGTATATAGGTATATATATCTGAAGAGAAATATTTGTTGTACAAATCTCTCTCTCTCTCTCTCTCTCTCTCTCTCTCTCTCTCTTGTGCTACATCTCTCTAATTTCTCTCTCTCTTTCAAGTTAAGCAGGGAAAAACTTATGTGACCTTTAATATACTGGGTATTTCTTCTTAAAGAATGTCAATACCTAAATGTATGTTTGAGAATTTGTGTGTTATTAACAAAAATAAGCATTACCACCAGATCTTCATTATGAAATGAAATAACAGGACGTTATTTAGCGATGATGAGTTTTAATGCAAATATGTATTATACATAGATTCTATACAAGATCTGGACATCCCCCCTGGGAGGAAATCAATGAGGCCACAGAAAAGTTCAAAAGCCATCCAGCCAGTCACACAGTATGAACAGAAGATAAACAGAACAGAAGAAAAAACTTGATTCATGTCAACCATGTATCAAAGACCGAATTAAGTGAAAGTGCTTTCTGGAAAATGCAGCTCTACTTGGGAACTCCATCCTGAATTTGATGGATGCGAGCTTTATGTTTTTAGTAATTATAAAATCATATGCATTGAGACAATTATTAATATAGTTAAATTTTTAATTATATAAACAATCTAATCCAATTACAAACTAAACTTGATATTTAATATAAAAAGAAATATTAAATTGGTATTCTTAATTACATGCCTATGTATTTTTATTGAAAACAATTAGTTATAGTTTGATCTACAATACAAGATCAATTTTTGACACCAATTAATATACATGTATTTACCGCTTAAAAAATACACAAGGGGCACCGACAGAACAGACCGACCAAAAATGTAAAAAAAAAAAAAAAAAAAAAAAAGCTGTTATTTTGAATTGTAACCCAAAAATGCCGCGATATAAAATATTAAAAATTCAAACTCTTTTTTACTTTATATCGAGTAATGTAATCCAAATATTTTAGCTGATCATCATCAGGACTGAGCGATAGCCAAGTACTTGAGTACTTGTTAACATCCTTAATATTAACGTAAAGTATAACATGTTTAAATGCTTATTTAATTTAAGATTACCGGTATTTTGCTTATTGCTGTTTTTACTTTCAAATGTAGGAAATTGGAACATTCTTCAGGTACCATGTAAAGGTTTCAGTTGAAGAGAAAAGAGGAACGTTCCTCAAGATTCCTCGTGAAGATTTCAGTTGTAGTGAAAAGAGGAACGTTCCTCAGATGACTTGTCAAGATTTCTGTTGAAGTGAAAAGAGGAACGTTCCTCATATTCTTTGTGAAGATTTCTGTTGAAGTGAAAAGAGGAACGTTCCTCAGATGAAATGTAGAGATTTTAGTTTAGGGAAAGAGAAACGTTCCTCTGATGCTTCATAAGTTTTTATAAGAATAAGAGGAACGTTACTCATTTTAAATGCCTGTGTAATGCATTTAAATGTCAATGATTCAGGAAAATTCCATGAACTTTGACTGATAAAGGCTTATTTTTGGCAAAAAAGGGTGTATATGGATGCAGATATGAAAAACAGGGTCAAAAAAAAGGAATTTTGATTTTCCCTTTTTGATTTGGATTGTGTTCTATTATGTTTAATTTTGATATTCTTAATAGATTGAATGAAAAATTGTAATTGTATTTCAAATTATGTTTGTCTAAAGGTGACCTGACCTTTTGATTATTTAACTGGTAGGGGGAGTCTCTGGACACTTATACTGATTTCCCCTACACATATCTACCAGAAAAATATTTTGCTGTTACATGTATTAGCTATATTTATGTACAAATCTAAATATTATGCGTATAGTTGAAAATTTAATTGTAAATGAATGCCATTGTGAAAAATATAACTATAAAGGTGACCAGACCTTTAAATTATAAAACTGGTAGGGGGATTCTTTGGACACTAATACTGTTATTCCCCCTACGCATCTAACAGAGAAATATACTGGTATATAAACCTGCTAAATACTTATGTACACATCTAAATATATGTTTGATATCTATATATTTTTAATGTAACAACATGGTTATTTTTTTTCCTTCAAATCTTTGCTGTATTAATGACATACTTAGCATGAAACATTTCATGTGCGGAAATTTACTTGTAAATGAATATTTTCCTCCTTTTTTTCTTGTAAAATTGTAATACAAAAAAAAAATCCAAAATGTATGTTGTACTAAGCCTCTGCGCAGGCCCACTACCTTCTGTTTTGTTGCATATATATGATTGAATAAATGTGTGGAAACAAAAAAAAAACAAAAACAAACAAAAAAAATCTGTTCACCTATTGCTTAACCAAAATTCAAATGTTGGGATAAAAGCAAGATAATAAAGTTTGGATAGAAACAGGTGTATAAAACTTCTAGCTTATAAACGCTTCTGTGTAGTCACTCAAGTTAAATTGATTATGACCTAAACACTACTGTTATCATTACGTTTAGTTTACGTTGATGAAATTAAGTTTTAGCGTTCAATTTTAAACGATGGCAATTTAATAAAATAAAAGGAGGTGGATATTTTTTATTCATACAATAAATTAATGATTTGGTTTCTGATATAGCCCATTGTTTTTAACTAAAAAGATATCGTTTTCAAAGTAAGTAATTTCCTGCATACATATTCACAAAGAAAAGCAGATCAAAATTGGTAAAACAGTTGACTGGTAAGCATGTCCTATGTTGATCAAATGAATTTCACAAGTTTTCCTTTGTGTGTAAATTGTTGAACTTCGTATGCATATCACCTTGATTGGTTTTTTCCATACTTTAGTTTAAACAATATTGATTTAGTTATTAGCATCATACATATTATAATAACAGTACATAGGAGATTGAGAAACACGCCAAAAGACTCATTTTAATCTCGCTCTCATAATACTTTGACCTGGTTCCAAAAATAATGTACTTTGCAAAAATGAATTTCGAAAAGTGCGTATTTTTGAAGCACCATTTCACATTTTTCAATTATAAAGATCAGTTGGAATTTTTCCTCCATGGAGTACTGTACCAAGAATTGTACAGAGATTCCGAAGTAAATGCGCAAAAGGCGGGAAAGAGTATACTTGATATGAACCTGAACATGTCCAGCAATGCATGTGTCTTTAACTAATTAACAATTTTTAATTGTCAATGAGTCCATGACTACCGTAAAGTAAATTGAGACATGCCATCGGATTAAAAGAAGAATTTGGTAGCTTTACTTACATGTTATTAAATCAATATATTCAAATATATAATTTTAGTTAATTTGAAAACAACTTTTCCTCACGACACATGTTTTATTCTTGGTTGTCATTCATAAATAACACACTTACGGACATTAAGGGACATTTTCTTTGATTTGCAATATGTAAGGTTTGGTTTTTGGGGTGTTTTTTATTTATTTTTTTTTGGTTTTTTGTAGTTGTTTTTCTTTGGTAGTGTCTTATTTCAATTTTTTATCTTATGAGAAATTAAGTAATAAATTGAATGAATAATGTTAAGACTACGAGCACGTCAATGAAAAGTAATTTTAATTTATGCAAAATCGAATCACAAGATGTGTTGATTTTTTTTTTTTAATAAATTAGAAAATAGATATACCTCAATACATCTTGATGATAACTGATACGCCAATGTCCCGTTCATTCAATGGTTGTCTCGGTGCTGTACACTACAGCTTTCAGAGGTGCGATGAAGGGGGAAGGAGGTTTACCAGATCAAGTCCCAACCCTGACGCACTCATCTATCCGGCGTCTGTCTGTATAGCATCACAATGAATGTTCATTTCCTATCACTAATAGTTTTAGTGTTGCACTTTCCATTGCTCTTCTCGCTTCTCCCACGTGTGTGCCATTTTCGTTCACCCCCCCCCCCCCCCCCGCCCAGACTTTCACGGACTTGCCGTCCCTAAGTGCCGGTTACTCCGACAACCGCAAGGTCCTTCACATGGATTGTCCTACGCCGTCTATAGACTTTACCAACCCCACAAAGTTTTGTACACAGTCAGTAACAAACTTAATAAGTAATATTATCAGTTCATACATTAATTAGAATTGTCTTTCATTGTATTGACAATTAAACAAGTTTTTGAAATATTGTTTTTCTTAAGTGATCGAAGTTATGAGAGTTCTGAATAATAACAAATTTAACAAAGTTAAAGAGCTGTTAGTGCAACAGAGAGATTCCGCATTCAAGAAATTTGAATTAAATATTTTTTTCTCTCAGTTCTTCACTTGCACATTGAAATTTACTCTAGATTTGTTCATTTAGTATGGCTGAACAAAATTTATTTTATTTTGTACTGAATTTAGATACATTATTGTTGCATATTATTGATAGCATTTATAGATTAAATGAATTTGAATGTTTTATAATAAACTCTATTTTTTTTTTATACTTTAAGCCTGGCAAGAATTATACTATTTATATTATATAAATGTATCTTATATATGTATCTCTAAACTTACCTTTTGAATGCATCTTTGACACTAAAATTCCTTACATCCCAATAAACACAATGTAATCAAAGCAGACGAAATTGTCTGGAAGATAATTCACAAAACATCATATATTATCACTACTTTCTGAATCACATGTGCAATAACATCACAGATTTAATTCCACCTCAAAAGGGCACAGTTTTCTATATGCTGTCTGCTTAAACTGATGTGATGTCACAAGAAATGGCCGTGACCTTTTCAACTATAAATAAACGGGTGCCATATCATATTAGACCCAGGTTAATTGTATCCGCATACATGCACAGAATACAGTGAAGTCACGAATTGCAAATTTTATATATAGCTGGTAATATCATGAGCCATTCACAACTTGCAATAATTCATACTCTATTCAAATATAATAAAAAGATGTCTGTACTTTTGGGGGGTTTTTTTATTTATTTTTTTTGGGGGGGGGGGGGGTACTGAATGGACAAAGTATATTTATTTAACATGTACTTAGATGTTTGATAATAAACAATATGAGCTATTCACAACTTAATAATTTATTAAACAATAAGATTTTAAATGTATGTAAAGTTGTGAAGGGACAAAATTAATATTTGTTTTGATGTCTGAAGACAAAACAATATGAGCTATTCACAACTCCACTTGATTACAAACATATTTTTTCATCAATGTAAAGTTGTGAATGGACAAACACTCCTATATGTTGTTTACCTCTGTATTTAATATTAATAGAATGTAAATTCAAAAGGCTCAATTGCATTAATGGTCACCTGAAGAATGAAATGACAATTCAATAATTTGTCATATATAGGATCTCTCATAATTTGCAATGGTATATGATTATATCCAAAGAGTTGTGTTTTCTATCCCCTCGCCTTACAACGAGTTGGAGAAAAATCATATACCATCACAAATCATATGAGAGATTCTTTTTATCATGTTTTAACACATCTTTTGTTAAACCCTAATATTTTCTGTTAACATTTTCATTGTGAGCCGCACAACACATTTATTATAGGACGCAAATTTATGCATGAAAAAAAAAATCATTGTTGAATAATAAACAAGCAAATCATTTTCTAACATATTTGTATCAATTTATGAAAAAATGACACAACATTAATTGCGCCACATCCATAACTCTACACTTTTCAAATAAATGTTTTTGTAAAAATTTTATTCTATGTCAATCATCCGCCTGAAGCTACGTAATGTTTATTTATGACGTCACATGGTGTAAGAACACACAGTGGAATAAAAAAAAATAAACATGAGTGATATCCACCGTATATTGAGCTAAAGATGTGATAACTATAAATATATCATATACACTTAAGTAAAATGAAAAAGATAGTCCTAAAAAATGAAATACCTTAAGGGCTTAGATGATAGATTTGTTCATGCCTGACTGTATTATGATCACCCTATATTATCAAAAGAATGATTCCTCAATATTATTATTACTTATAGTTACATATATTTTGATTTTCAGCAATTGTATGATTAATTATTAAAATAATAATTGATGAAATGTATATGGAATAAGCCCTACATTTACAGTGACCTTAAAATATTGATTTTAAATTAGATTTTTGTATTGATTGACATTCATTTATTCCATAAGTCAACGGAATTTTCAGTTTAATGAGTTAAACTTGATCAGATGTACTTGTCTTGCAAATGTTTCAGCTATATATGAGATTAAACAGTTGCATAAAATTAATAACAAATGTCTTCTCCAGGTTGTAGACCTTTTAACAAAGATTTATAAACAGTTCTCCATAGAAAGTCAGGAGGGAAGGGTAAAATACCTGCAAAATCCTCTGAAGAGATTATCAGTTGCTACAGGTAACAATGATTTTGTTTCGAATAGACAAATTTATTTTTGTAATAAAAATATCTAACATTAAAGTAAAGTACTTATAATTTTGCAAATTATTTTGCATCTATATAGATCAACTGTATTTTGGTACACGGTACTAATAAATATATATCTACCATGATTACTGAAATCTATTTTTACATATTTAGGAATATCTGAGAAAACATTGAAGGGGAAAGTGGACCCTGATCCCGTTGAAATGGTGGTGGAAGACATGCAAGTTCTAGCTCCAAAGAAGAAACGTGGTCCCAGTAGAAAGCTTGATGACTTCGATGAAGACTTGGTGAAGAGGACCATTCATGATATGCAGTTGCAGGACCAGTACGTTTCCCTTCGTCGACTGTCAGATGTTCTAGTAGAAAGGGAAGTCAGGATCACTAAGACACCACTGGGGAGACTCGTGAAGGATCTTGGGTTCAAGTAAGCACTTTGCCATCATGCAAAGATGAAGATTCACATGCTCTCTGTAAAATAAAAGATTTAATTACATTAGTGATAAAAGAAGCAGATTTGCAAGTGACTCAGGTGATCTAAAACATAACATCGGGCTGTTGAAGCTTAGCAAAATTTACATGTACACTTGCAAATATTTATCTTGAACTTTATAAAGAGCAAAATGTTCTTCTTTGTCATGACATCATGTCAAGAAGGTATGTTATAATATATAATATGGATAAATTTCCAGGATAACAAGAGGCTCATGGGCCACATCACTCACCTGAGCAGCAATAAGCATGATAATACATGTATCAGCTTTATGGAGTCATAATACAAAATATCTGGACAATATATTATAATACATGTAGATCCTGTTTAAATAAAAATCCATTTTCCCATTAGATATTTTTATGTTTATAATTAATTCCCTATTCTAACAGGATGATGATTTGATAGTCATATCACATGTTGAGGATCAGAGTTCTCAACAAGATCCTTGACAATTGTTAATACATGGGATATAAACCTACATCAAACTCTGCACCCCTTGTGAGGCCAAAGAATTGTTCACAACCTTGAACCTACACTACCTGAAGATGCTTCTAACTAAGTTTCAGCTTTCCTGGCTGATTAGTTTCTGAGAAGAAGATTTTTAAATATTTACTCTATATATTCCTATGCAAAAATTCGACCCCCAATTGTGGCCCCACCCTACCCATGGGAGTCATGATTTTCACAATTTTGAATCTATACTACCCTGAGAATGCTTTCACATAAGTTTCAGCTTTCCTTGCCAAATGGTTCTTGAGAAGAAGATTTTTGAAAATTTCTCAAAATTGTCCAATAATTCCCAATTATCTCCCTTTGAAAAAGGGCGTGGTCTTTTATTTTCTCAACTTTGAATCCTCATTGCCTATGGGTGCTTTGTGCCAAGTTTGGTTGAAATTGGCCCAGTGGTTCTGGAGAAGACGTTGAAGTTGAAATTGTGAAATGTTTACAGATGGACAGACTGACAGACAGAGGGAGGACAGACAAAATGTGATCAGAAAAGCTCACTTGAGCTTTCAGCTCAGGTGAGCTAATTAAAAGCTAGTAAAATTAGAAATTACATGTACAACCAAATTTCTTTTAGATGTATGGTAAAATATGGAATGCACCTATAGTATTAAAATTGTCTGTTTTTATCTTCAGATTCTACAAAGCAGGTTCCAACCAACGTTACATCGGGGAGAGGAATGACATAGTAAGTATGCGACATACTTACCTGAGGTCCATTAGGAAGTTTAGAGAGGAGGGTCGTCCTATTGTGTATTTGGATGAGACTTGGTTGAACACCAATCATGTAGCGAGGGGTGATTGGGTGGACTGTCCAAGGACATCTACCTCTGCCTTTGAGTCACATCGTGGAGGTCATGGGCGTTTTGTCCCATCTGGGAAAGGTTCTCGTCTGATAATTGTGGATGCAGGTTCTTCGGCTGTGGGCATGATTCCGGGATCTGCTCTCATTTTCGGGTCGAAAACAGGCAACCAGGATTATCACGATGAGATGAACTCGGAAAACTTCACGAAGTGGTTCACTGAGCAGTTGCTCCCTAACCTACCAGCCAATTCAGTCATCGTGATGGATAATGCTTCCTATCACAGTCATCTGGATCCTGAGTCTATGTGTCCAACTTCCTCGGCACCGAAGGCTGAGATCCAGTCTTGGCTTGATAGAAAGGGTATCCATTACAATCCGCGAATGATCAAGGCTGAATTGGTCACATTGGTGAAGCAGCATAAGCCTCGCCCTATCATTGTGAGCTTAATCCTATTGAGTTGGTCTGGGCTGAATTAAAAAGTTTCGTCGCCAGGAGCAATGCCACATTTAAGAAAGAGAAAGTGAAGGAACTCTTTATTCAGGCTAGATCAACTTATGGGGTTGAGAAGTGGCGTAAGGTGGAGAGTCACGTGATAAGAGAGGTCGAAGAAAAACTGTGGAAACTCGACGGAGTCCAGGATGAGGAGGTTGCTCCTGTGGTCATAGACTTGACGGACTCGGATGACAGTGACAGTGACATGGACACAGATTCTGGTGATGACAAAATGACTCTGACTCTGACGAATCCATGGGCTTCGTTGAGGAGTCTGACGATGAAGTCATTTGTTGCATATGTGATGATTACAATGCTCCTGGAAAGTCTCGAAAGATTGTTGGGGTTGAGTGTGAAGTGGGTAAGAGGTGGAGTCACCGCGTATGTACCAAGCCCTCTCTAAAGTCAGGTAAGTGTGTCCAATGTTGGAACGCTTTGTATGGATTGAACACCGTTCCTTCATGAGCCTCCCCATGGTGCCTGGAGAACTGTTTCCCTTTAAAGGTAAAAGAAAGAAAACTAATCACTGATTTTCACATAAGTTTTATATATAAAAATGTTTTTTTAAAATGATATTCTACACTATACATGTAGTCCGATTTGTGGAAATTTGTGGAAAAAACACCTCTGAAAATGTCTTAAAGTATATTTTAGGTAATGTATCATATCTTTTGTCATTTTAACAACAACAACACATCCTTTGAAATATTTAAAATGTTTTGTCAAGTTAAATTAATCCATATAGGAATCCATAAATTCCACAAAGTATTGACCTGAATACAGCGTACTCCACTTATATTGAAATCGCTTATTTTGAAATTCTGCTTATTTTGAAATAGAAATAAATCCCCAGTTTTTGCCTCTCATTTTCTTTGCATTGATTTAACGGATATACTGAAATCGGCTATTTTGAAACATCGCTCATATTGAAGCCACTGATCGGTCCCCAAAGGTGATAATTAGTTGTTTTTATAACGGTTATGTTTAAGTACTCCCTGGCGGCGGTCATCACGGTTGGTGACAGTAATTATGCCAGATTGATATACAAAGGTGTGAATTGATAAGTTCTCATCATGTGTTTTTAGCTCACCTGAACCGAAGGTTCAAGTGAGCTTTTCTGATCACCCATTGTCCGTCGTCCGTCCGTCCGTCCGTCCGTCCGTCCGTCTGTCTGTCTGTCTGTCCGTCTGTAAACTTTTCACATTTTCAACTTCTTCTCAAAAACCACTGGGCCAAATTTAACCAAATTTTATACAAAGCATCCTTATGGAAAGGGGGTTATAAATTGTAAAAATAAAGGGCACAGCCCTTTTCAAAAGGGAGATAATTGCGAAACAGTAAGTATAGGATGCATGTCTTTAAAAATCTTCTTCTCAAGAACCACTGCACCAGAAATGCCAATATTTACACAAAAGCTTGTATATATAGTGAAGATTCTAAATTGTAAAAATCGTGACCCTCGGACCAAAACTGGGGCCCCAAGCGGGGTTCAAAGTTTAACATAGAAATACATAGGAAAATGTTTTAAAAATCTTCTTCTCAAGAACCACTGCACCAGAAATGCCACTATTCACACAAAAACTTGTATATATAGTGAAGATTCTAAATTGTAAAAATCGTGACCCTCGGACCAAAACTGGGGCCCCAGGCGGGGTTCAAAGTTTAACATAGAAATACATAGGAAAATTTTTAAAAAATCTTCTTCTCAAGAACCAATGCACCAGAAATGCCAATATTTACACATAAGCTTGTATACATAGTGAAGATTCTAAATTGTAAAAATCGTGACCCTCGGACCAAAACTGGGGCCCCAGGCGGGGTTCAAATTTAACATAGATATACCTTAGGAAAATGTTTAAAAAATCTTCTTCTCAAGAACCACTGCACCAGAAATGCCAATATTTACACAAAAGCTTGTATATATAGTGAAGATTCTAAATTATAACAATCGTGACCCTCGGACCAAAACTGGGGCCCCAGGCGGGGTTCAAAGTTTAACATAGATATACCTTAGGAAAATGTTTAAAAAATCTTCTTCTCAAGAACCACTGCACCAGAAATGCCAATATTTACACAAAAGCTTGTATATATAGTGAAGATTCTAAATTATAACAATCATGACCCACGGACCAAAACTGGGGCCCCAGGCGGGGTTCAAAGTTTAACATAGATATACCTTAGGAAAATGTTTAAAAAATCTTCTTCTCAAGAACCACTGCACCAGAAATGCCAATATTTACACAAAAGCTTGTATGTATAATGAACAATCTAAATTGTAGAAATCGTGACCCCCAAATCAAAACTGGGGCCCCAGTCGGGGTTCAAAGTTTAACATATAACTACATATGAAAAATGTTTACAAATTTTCTTCTCAAAAACCATTTCACCAAAAATACCAATACATACACAAACGGTTGTATATATACTGAAGATTGTAAAAATCGTGACCCCTGAACAAAAAGTGGGGCCCCAGTAGGGGTTTAGATTTTAACATATATAGGAAAATGTTTTAAAATCTTCTTCTCAAGAATTATAGTGCAACTGTTTGGGATATTACTATGCATACATGTACATCCTTAAATAATGTAGATTCAAAAAATTGTAACTCCCGGACAATTGATGGGCACCAAGAGGGGTTCAAAATTTAAACATTTTAAAAAACATAAAGGAAAAGTATAAAAATTTTCTTCTCAAGAACTACAATGTTTTAGTTTGTGGAATTTCTATGCCTTCGCTCATGTAGATTCCTAATTGGTAAAATCGTGACCCCCGGACCAATACTGGGGCCCCAAGATGGGGTCAAAGTTTATTATAGAAATATAAAGGTAACGTTAAAATATCTTCTTCTCGAGAACTACAATGCCTCAATTTGTGAGATTACTATCATGCATACAACCTTGGGTAATGAAGGTTCGACAGTTTTAAAATAGTGACCCCTGGACTAATACTAGGGACCCAAGATGGGTTTAAAGTTAAATGTAGAAGTACCGGTATATATGGAAAATGTTTAAAAATCTTCTTTTCGAGAACTACAATGCATCAATTTGTCTGATAACTACGTAAGCACCCTCAAATAGTGTAGATTCGAAATTATAAAAGCTGTGACCTCAATCTAATACTGGCGCCTCAAGAGGTGTTCAAAGTTTAGCATAGAAATATAGAGGGAAAATGTTGAAAAATCTTTTTCTAGGGAACTATAATGCTTCAGCTTGTGAGATAACTATGCAAGCATCCTTAAATAATGTAGATTCCAAATATTTAAAACTTTAGCCTTGGACTAATACTGTGGCCCCAAGAGGGGTTCAAAGTTTAACATAGAAAGAAATATTGAAAATGTTTTTAAAAAGTTTTTCTCGAGAACTATAATGCTACAGTTTGTGAGATTATTATGCAAGGATCCTCAAATTGTTTAAAATCTAATGTAGTGGAACCAAGAGTTATCTTTCTTGATGTTCTGTACAGTCTGAGAGTTATTTCTCTTGAAGTGGAACTCTGCTACGTTCAGTTTTCAGGTTGTGTACGTGCGGTCCTACCGCAGTGCTACACATTTTCATTCCTATGTTACTGTTTATGTTGTTCAAGCCAACCATAAACCTCGGACCATAACTGGGTCCCCAGAAAGGGGTTCAATGTTTAAAATAGAAAAAGCATATGCTACGAAATGTAATGTTACAAGGAACTGCTGTTCAGGTGAGCGATGTGGCCCATGGGCCTCTTGTTATACTTCTTTTAAAAAGTAAAGTTTATTCACGGTTGAATTTTTTGTTTTTATGCATACGGATATATTGAGGCTAGAGGTAATATGGAAACTCCACGGAAAAGAAAAAACCTTATCTTCGGACACTAAATACGAACTAGTTATGGCTATTGATAAAAGGACAAAGCCTGAATACGAAATTGCTAAGGATTTTGAGATTATCGCAAGTACACTTACGATGATATACAAGCAGTGTACAGCAGTATTTGAAGCATTTGAGTCTGGTGATTTTTCTCTAAAACGTAAAACAATGCGATCAGAGATTATGATGAGGTTTAAGATAGTAACAAAATGAAACTTACAAAACTTAGGGATATAATTTTAATCAAACTTTCAAGGACTAATATAAATGTAATCTGATCACTGTAAGAGATAAATGATGACCAAATAATTTGTTCGGGTTTGGTTATCTATGCTTACATCCAAATTGAGCTTTCAAATAATGGCGGCTTCACGTCAGTCAATTTCGCTTACATTGAAATACGGATATATTGAAATAATTTGCATGGTCCCCTGAATTTCAATACATCCGGAGTAGGCTGTATATGTATATTTCATTAACGGTTGATAACAAGTTTGTAGAAGTTTGGTATCAGTGATTAGTTTCATTTCTGAATACACGGGACTGCTACATATAACTTAGCATCTTTAATAGTTTTATGAAGGTCAATACCAATATCCAGTTTCTGAAGATGAAGAGGATGAGATAAACTCATGGGATTTTAAAAGAAATTAAGTTTATATCAATTAATCTGATTACCAAATAACATTTCTTTGAGTTCTTAAATATATTTTACAGATTTCCCTTTAAGTGATTTATACCTTGATTTATCAATTTAGAATATTTTGATGATTTTCAACGGTGGGAGACATGCCAGTCTCTAACTGTGAAATCATCTTATTCTTTTTCATTCATTTCAATGATTGTATTATACATAAAGATGGTAAGTTATAAAAAGCAGTCCAATTACTGAACTAGTATACCTGACTTTTGATGAGTGGTGAAACTTTTACTATTCTTCTGCTGCATATTATGAATGGCTTCGCCAGCAGGCCTTTATCTATAGTATCAATCTTTCAACTGTGATCAACTTCTTCTTTGGAACCAGGACTTCCATTATTATAGTACCTGTATAAAAAAATGAGTGTTATTCAAGTTCAATCACAATTATGTATTAATAGCTTCCACCCCACTTCTTTGATTAATTATGTTGTTTAATATGAATTAAATTTATGAAATTTTAATTTATGGATTGTAAATTTCAATTTGATTGGTCGCTTACTTTGCTATTACAAGTGGCATCTTTGTTGTTTACTTTGAAATTATAAATTTCAATTTTATTACATGTAATAACTGTGATACAGCACATCTGTGATTGGTTGCTTACTTTACTATTACAAGTGGCATCTTTGTTGTTTAATTTGAAATTATAAATTTCAATTTGATTACATGTAATAACTGTGATACAGCACATCTGTGATTGGTTGCTTACTTTACTATTACAAGTGGCATCTTTGTTGTTTAATTTGAAATTATGAATTTCAATTTGATTACATGTAATAACTGTGATACAGCACATCTGTGATTGGTTGCTTACTTTACTATTACAAGTGGCATCTTTGTTGTTTAATTTGAAATTATGAATTTCAATTTGATTACATGTAATAACTGTGATACAGCACATCTGTGATTGGTTGCTTACTTTACCATTACAAGTGGCATCTTTGTTGTTTAATTTGAAATTATAAATTTCAATTTGATTACATGAAATAACTGTGATACAGCACATCTGTGATTGGTTGCTTACTTTACTATTACAAGTGGCATCTTTGTTGTTTAATTTGAAATTATAAATTTCAATTTGATTACATGAAATAACTGTGATACAGCACATCTGTGATTGGTTACTTACTTTACTATTACAAGTGGCATCTTTGTTGTTTAATTTGAAATTATACATTTCAATTTGATTTCATGTACTGACTGTGATACAGCGCATCTGTGATTGGTTGCTAACTTTTCAAACACAAGTGACATCTTTGTTGTTTATTTTGAAAATTATAAATTTCAATTTTATTACATGTTATAACTGTGATACAGCACATCTGTGATTGGTTGCTTACTTTACTATTACAAGTGGCATCTTTGTTGTTTAATTTGAAATTATAAATTTCAATTTGATTTCATGTTATAACTGTGATACAGCACATCTGTGATTGGTTGCTTACTTTACTATTACAAGTGGCATCTTTGTTGTTTAATTTGAAATTATAAATTTCAATTTGATTTCATGTTATAACTGTGATACAGCACATCTGTGATTGGTTGCTTACTTTACTATTACAAGTGGCATCTTTGTTGTTTAATTTGAAATTATAAATTTCAATTTGATTACATGTAATAACTGTGATACAGCACATCTGTGATTGGTTGCTTACTTAACTATTACAAGTGGCATCTTTGTTGTTTAATTTGAAATTATAAATTTCAATTTGATTTCATGTAATGACTGTGATACAGCACATCTGTGATTGGTTGCTTACTTTACTATTACAAGTGACATCTTTGTTGTTTATTTTGAAAATTATAAATTTCAATGTTTGATAACATGTTATAACTGTGATACAGCACATCTGTGATTGGTTGCTTACTTTACTATTACAAGTGGCATCTTTGTTGTTTAATTTGAAATTATAAATTTCAACTTGATTACATGTTATAACTGTGATACAGCACATCTGTGATTGGTTGCTTACTTTACTATTACAAGTGGCATCTTTGTTGTTTAATTTGAAATTATAAATTTCAATTTGATTTCATATAATGACTGTGATACAGCACATCTGTGATTGGTTGCTAACTTTTCAAACACAAGTGACATCTTTGTTGTTTATTTTGAAAATTAAAAATTTCAATTTTATTACATGTAATAACTGTGATACAGCACATCTGTGATTGGTTGCTTACTTTGCTATTATAAGTGGCATCTTTGTTGTTTAATTTGAAATTATAAATTTCAATTTGATTACATGAAATAACTGTGATACAGCACATCTGTGATTGGTTGCTTACTTTACTATTACAAGTGGCATCTTTGTTGTTTAATTTGAAATTATAAATTTCAATTTGATTTCATGTACTGACTGTGATACAGCGCATCTGTGATTGGTTGCTAACTTTACTATTACAGGTGGCATCTTTGTTGTTTAATTTGAAATTATAAATTTCAATTTGATTTCATGTAATGACTGTGATACAGCACATCTGTGATTGGTTGCTAACTTTTCAAACACAAGTGACATCTTTGTTGTTTAATTTGAAATTATACATTTCAATTTTATTACATGTAATAACTGTGATAAAGCACATCTGTGATTGGTTGCTTACTTTTCAAACACAAGTGACATCTTTGTTGTTTATTTTGAAAATTATAAATTTCAATTTTATTACATGTTATAACTGTGATACAGCACATCTGTGATTGGTTGCTTACTTTACTATAACAAGTAACATCTTGTCAAATTGTAGTTATATTTACTTTACTCTGTGAACATGACTTAATGAGTGTATATTTAATTAATATTATCAATTTCTGTAATACATAATTACTCAAAGGGTCCAGCTTTTCATGCCTAAAATACAATTTGTATGAACTTTATTTGAAAAATCAGACATCAATAAATGTTGACAACATAATGATGATGTTGATTGTTAAACCTTTACATGTATGATAATCATGTAATTCCTGAAATCTAAAACATATATTTTCATTGTTTTCATGCTGAAAAATTGTGGACAGGTGTAATTATTCAAAATCATGATACTGTGATTACATTTGTGTTAAATCAAACAACTCATCATAACCATAGAAATATATAAATGCTATAATGATAACAATAAATTTGATCATTAATTTGGGGGTAAAATAAACATTTCAAAAGTATAATATTATTTCTCTGTTATTTGTTTTAACACTGTTAAGGCCAACATTGATAATTAAAATTATTGGAATATTAAAAAGACAGCTATATCATTATTAGAATGTCATCTGATTTCAAGCCCCAAATGGAACAGGAAACAAAATACTGCATGAATTATGTAACTGATTGATTCATACTTGGTTATTTACATAAAATGAATTCATATCATATATCAAAATAGACTATAACTGGCTTGGTTCACCAGTTCTATAAATAAAAAATAATTCAAATTTATTTCAAATTTCCAATGTAAAAATACCTGTTTAGAAATTTTACCGATTTAATGACGAACAAATAAAATTTTAAGCTGTGGATTAGAAAAACTCAAAATTAAAAAAATTATACATGTCAGTGGAATGCCATTAAACAATCCTGCCATTCCTGGTAAAGAAATGAATGTTGCCCCCACCCCGCCCCCAACTCTACTTTCATTCACATAAAACAATAACACTGGTCCATACATTTTCATTCTCAAATGTGTCAGTGTCGCATGGCAATAAAGCTATTATCAAGTTTATTAGGCTATAGAATCGATTTCTTTTTTACTTAGTCAAATAAAAAACCAAAAACAAAAACAAAAAACCACAGGGTTACCTACTTTCGCTTTTGGATAACAGATTCATTTTTAAAACGATCTGAAGTATTACGATTGATATCGTTAAATAAATCATTGTCTTGTATAAAACAAAACATAAACGTACCTTTATAACACCGTTCCAGTTGCGCTCTCAATGCAGCACTCATGGTAAGGTTTCCATCAAAGACAGTTCATGAAGTAACGCCATGGCATGTGCATTATCATACAACGTAAGTAGGTCATTGATTTAGAGTGTAGTTGTACTGCATAACAGTCGGATTTATATTTTCCTGACATCTAATTGACATGAGAGTAATTTACAACCAGACTAAATGGCTCAATTATCATTTATATTCGCAATGATCAGAAAATCTTTTTTATTTTATTTTTTTTCGATTTATTTTGATGCGCATTAAAAAATAATAACTACTCCCTCGTACGCTTGGCAGCAATGGCCGAAATTAACATTGGAAAGTCCCGTAGACTTTCGAAATCGGCTCGTACATGACAATTAGGTAAATTATGCGACAAAATTACTGTTATTTTGCTTGGGAATTTTTGATAACTTAAAAATCTATTCAATTTACTAAAAAATTCTATAATATAAATTGACAATTGTCAATTTATCTCGGAATAAAAAACCCGTGCCTCAACGATGTAAGAGTTTCAGCATTTAGGTCACTTCTGTTCAAATTTGACGGCCATTTCAATTTTTCTAAAAAGAAATTTTGTCCGGAGAAAATCTTCATAAACATTTAAGACATCGCTTTTCTAAGTTACTCAGTACCGTCAGTAAAAACGTCAGTACTTTTCTAAGTTTATCAGTAATGCCAGTACATTGTCAGTAAATGTCTAAGTTTATCAGTAAAACTTTGGAATGTCAGTACTTTTATGACTTAGTAGTGATGTAATTTGTACTATTAAGATTTATGATAATGTTTTCGAATACGGTATGCATAAAAAAATTGGAACACATAATTATGAAACACCTCCACCCCCATCCTTCACACAAATTTAGAAATACACATTGTTTTAAGTCTTTTGTTTTAATGATTACTTCATGGTTGACCCATCAGACCTCAATGTTAATATGTAAACATGCATGATGTTATAACATGTATATTTATACATACTACATTTTTTTTTGCTTTTGCTTTTGAAGTACATGTCTTTTAAATTTGGAAAGCTTCAGCATTTAAAACACCATAGTATGGATTGTTATGCTACTTATTAATTTATGTTGAGCACCATGCAAGTGCAATGTTATAAGCAAAAATCAAAATCCACGTTCACATTGAACTGTTTAATGATAGTTAGGTCAAAGTTGCCGCAGAAATACCTGATGTCATTCCATGTTATTCACACCTATGTCAGAACTGCACTCAGACGATGGTTTATTAACACTGTTTCATAACTATTTTGAAGTTCATTTGGTTGTATGTCTACTATATGTCTACTTTACTTCTTTGATTATTTTTTCTAAAAATTACAATTGCTATTGAAGATAATAACACCAATTTTAAAATTCAGGTGAATAAAAGTTTGTTTTGCTGCAAATATGGCTTATTTTGATTCCAAAAAATGTTTCAACTTAAATATGGGATGGGGATATAACCATTCTTTTTTGGCAGACAAAATCCTACTTTTAATGCCTTTATTTGAAACCATAAAATGTAAAAACAGAATAACAATATTTTCATAAAAAGTTCAATTTTCGGTTTATATACCCTATCTTCAACGAAAATGATGCTCCAATTTTACTTGGTCATAACTTATCAAAAAAGTTATTTTGTGGTGTTAGTTTTGTCTAAAAATAAGGTCTGAGATATTTTCAAGTAAACAAAACTGAAAATGTCTGACATCTGTTCATAGGGAATTTCTGGCCAAATTGCAATTTCTTTTACAATTTCGATGCTTCATTTTTGGCCCATGTTTACATGTTCTCCTAACTGAAACAGACATACACTTTTTCTTGTTTTTAATTCCTTCCTAAGGAATTGTACTTTTAAGAAATCAAAAGCATTCAAAAAGTTCAATGTAGGTTTTTATTCGTGAGTGAGCATAAAACACCTTTCAGGCTATTTTTAATCAATCTAGAAATAAAAGTTTAATTGACAAGTTCATTACTGTTACAAAGATTCATGCACTGTTGCTGATGAGTCTCATCATAGTACATGTGTATATAAGATATATAAGATGTGAAAAATGTTCGTTTTTGACTGCTATTTCTATCTCAAGGTTGACGTTAACAAAATACAATGAATATATCATTGTACACATGTTTCCATCTGCATGGGGCTTGTTTGTACTATTTCAAGGACATGTCCATGCAACTTACGAATCGTAGCTGAAAAAATCAAACCTTAAGGTTTTGTGTTTAGCACAATTCTTTTTAAAGGAAACATATCAAATATCTCTGCTTTTTTGTCCAGATCCCAAACATGTATGAATAAAAGGTTTTGCCAAGGGGAATTTTGTTGGAAATTCCCACATCGATTATCCAAATTCACATCAATAGATCAACAATATAAATTGTCAAATACATGTCTATACAATATCAAAACATCCCAGATTACAAAAAGTTCGTAATTAAACTCAATTCCAAAATATGATCTGTAATCTATTTACTAGGTGATCATCGATCAGGTAAACGTATCGAGAGAATAGCATATTTATTGCGTTTTAATAGTTGTCTCAACATCAGAATAAGATCAAAATAATGGAGTATTCTGCTTTAACACGCCACTTTTACCGCTATTGTAAACTTTTGAAATTATTATTATTTTGAAACTATTGTAAACGTTTGAAATTATTTACCGGGAAACACAAAAAAGAGAACATATCACTACCATGTATTTACTTGGCTATTTTATATATTTGTAGTTTTGTGGGGCATTATATAATAACACTTATTCAATTTAAAACCTCGTGACTTTAAGATTTGTTGCAAGTTTAAAACATTTATGGTAAAGGTTCAGATAAGTGTATATAATGTAACGAACATGAATCAAATGTAGATATAGTTCTTTCATAACAATTGTATGTAGGATGTGTTCGAGACAGACTAATGTATTAAACCATTTGAAATGGGTATCTATTAGTTTTTGGGTTTTTTTAAATGGCGCCTGATCATGGCGTTTCATTTAAGTCAGGAGTTGTTGTATAATAAAAAAATCACGGAGGGTAAGAAGGCAATTGTTACGATTTTCTTAAATTTTCATGTTCGAATCAAAATATATATTTCAACCGTGAGTAGGCGAATAACGAAATTATTCACTAATGCCGTTATCAGTGTTTTGTTTAAGTTCATTAAAAGCATAAGTAACTTCATATTTTTGAAGCTCTTGACTAATACTTTGCATGTATCAATTAAACAAGAACCATGCATTCACTGGATTTATTAAAAAAACAAATATATCTGAGGGGTTGTTAATGTTTAAAAAAATCACTATAGGACTCTCCTGCAGTCTGAAGTCGATAGCAGTTATGTTACATGTGACTCGTAACGCATGGGTAGCGATTAGAATGATTCCTTATGAATTGTAAATTCAAATAACTGTTTATTCAAATACAATGCTATGTGTAAAAGTGGACATAGTGTGGTTATTAAACCACACTGACTACTTTTTAGCATTTTTACACATTATGAATACACCAACCGAACGTAGTTATACTAATGTTATTCAGGAATATATACCAACAAATGTTTATAGTATTCAAAAAAAGAATTCTATGTCTTATGTATACGAGGCAGTATAATACATGTGCAAAACCAGAAATTTGTTCATGGTGTGCAATCGTTAATTGATAGATGTAAGTTGACAAAAGTTTATACTTACACACTCGTTATGGCGAATACAAACAGACAGGAATGTTCCGAGTAAAGCAAGACAGGATCTTACTAGAAGTTCCATGTTATTTTCATTAACAAAGTAACCGTTCTTTCTTAACACTCTGTAGACACTAAACTGCAGTGAATGTCCTGTACGATATGTGTATCCAAAACGTAAACCAAATCTGGACAATGTCACAGTTGTTACACCCGGATGGTTTGTGGACGTACAATTAAGATCTCCTGATTATATAACACAAGGGATTGGTCGCATGGTGTACATTTGTTTGAGAGCAAGATTTGTTTTATTTAAATCTACAAACATGAAAGAAATTATGCTCTTTTCTAACATATACCGTTCGGCCATCTGAAGTTTTAAACTTCATTACCAATATTTGATGTTAAATTATGAAAATAGGTATTTAGAAAGGAATCAACGCCAATCAAAAATGTTTTCTGAAGAAAATAGTTTTGTGAAGGATTTAAAAACATCATTTATTATTACAGTTACTTTAACAGTGCACAATATTGTGTTTACTTTCAAATTAATTGATAGATTTTATAGATGAAATGCTGCTACATCTTATCGTTACTTGATGCGTAAGTTTTGTTCAGAAGTCTTTTTAAATACCTCGGCTTTGTGTCAACACCAGCAAAGAACGGTAAAATTTAAAGGTCCTTTCAAAGGACATTTTGTTGGGTATTCCAACACCAATTCTCGGAATTCAAATAAATATAGCTACCTTGAAACTTTAAAGTTTCTGCAGTATTAATGGAACACGTCATTAAAACTTACAAGGCCGGCCTCATCAGGGGTCCACTTTTTGCACACGTTCAGCAGTCAAAGGGTAATACATGAATAATGCAAGAAAATATCCCTTCTAAGAGAACTTTCATCTCAAAAAGCAAGAACAAAATTATAATAGCAATAGTTACAAAAGTTTATAATCATCAAGTTCAGCCTATGCATTAAGGGCCTGAGAAAACTACGTATGAAATAATTGAATTACACGCAACACAACAAAATAAGTGAAGGCTTATCCACAATTATTCCCTTGGTTTCATACAATGAACAAAAAGATATACTAGTATGTGACCGAATTTCTAATCTAAAATATAAAATAACTTAGGTTTTATAGATTGATTAACGTTTGAAGGCTGACCCCTGATAAGGCGGGCCCTATCCTTATAAATAGAATATACATGTACTTATATTAACACCGAAACATTGGTAAATTGATGCTATGTAAGTAATCGACCAAGTACTTCATTAAAGAATTCGGGTTATACTGAGTGCATGTACAAGATATGTATGGCTGTTGTCGTCCTTTAAGTACACATATGTTGTTGGGCATTATAAACTTGATCGTCAGAATTTAATAAACTATAGTTAAATCATTTCAGTAAACCTAATACGAAACACAATTACTGTGGTTTCATCAATATTCGTTGAATACCAAAATTCGTGGATTTCGTTGTTAAGTTGATCCAAGAAATTTAATGCTCATTGAAGTGAAATTTCTATTAAGATTTTGTATTGATAGGGTCATTGACCTCGAACTTATGTATCCTTGAAACTGTGATTTTCACTTTATCCACGAAAATTGATAGCCTTGAATATTAATAAAACCACAGTATAAACTAATGGACGTTTTCATCAATCAAAATTATGAAAACTGTCGAAGATAATTATACATATTTAAAGGACGACATTGACATGGTCAACTATTTGCCCTACATTTTTAATTAGTATGGTATCAAAATCAAATCTTAATCAAACATTATACAGAGGATGTATATAACATAAATGTTGATACATGAAACTATCAGTTATCATTTTCTAAATGCAGTTAATTCATGACGTCATTACAATGGGCTTATTCCGACAATTTTTACAAGCAAATGAAAATATTGTCATTTTCCTTTATATTTTTGAAGAACAGAGCGCAGGTCTGCTCATGTTCGATATCAACATATTCATATGTTCATAAAATCATACACATTACAGTTAAAAATGGCACTTACTCAAGTATGTGATCAAAAAACCGTTGCAAAACACCCATATTCTGCTCCAAAATATTAACCTATCGGAATATGACAATTTTCAAGACGTCACCTCTATATCATGACGTCGTTAGAGTAAAAACTTTTACAAACCTATATCAAATATGTTTCCAACTATCTTCAACCTTATTTTTAAAGATTTAATTTTAGGAGCAAAACAAGCATGATACATTATGAAGTCCTTTCATACATGCATGCATATAGTCATAAACAATAATATGTAAACGGTGTGACCGCTGCATCGAGCGCAGATTTAACATAAAGCAGTTTGATTTTTGTAGGACAAAATTTAAAATTTGAAACGCACACAGTAGGATCCGCCTCGTGTCTTACTCAAATCATTAGCCAAACTTTAACTAAATGTCGCGTGCTTAGTTTACATTATGACGTCATGTTTCAGACGTAAAACGTACACGTTTTGTCTTCGGAAATAGTCAAAGAGAGTTACGTTTGTCCGAACTTTTTTTTTAAATTTCTTCTTTCTTTGTTCATCAATTTAATTCTTACAACTGCCTCGATTATAAAACTGAATACTTAATTCAGTATCTAAGAGATCAGTTCCTTGATGTTAATGTTTTTATTTTCCATCTGATAGTTTGATAAGACATACATAGAACTAGTCGTGTTTCTAGATTGAAGCACTGTTGAAACTTATCTGTTGTCTTCTTTTATTTCTTTTAATTCACATTACCTTCTATTGAAACACTGGAACATTTAAATCGAGGTTAGGGGGCAAAAAACATCGATAAGTACCAGTCAATCAATGATCGAACTAACTTTTTAAAAACAAAATGGCTGCCAGTATGGCGGCGCCCAGGGCTGGAAGAAACTTTTTTTGGCCTTAGTACCCCTGATTCAACTTTCATGTTTCACTGATTTTCTTATATATACGTGTTACCATTAATTCTCGCTTCGCGAGGCGGGCTTCGCCCGCCTCTCGCTGCGCTCGGTATAAAAAATGCTTACAAACCCATTCGTACTTGATCTTATTTTTTCTATAAAGCATACTATGGTATTGTTGTGACAGTATATATTTGGCAATGATACTCACAAATATGAGTTATGAGTTGTTAAAAACCTCTAAAGTCTGACGGATAAAATTTACGTCCAACTCGGGCAAGGTACAGGTACAACTAAACTTTGTTTACAATGGATATATATTTATGTTCTTATTTTTGGAATTCTGAACCAGATGGTAATATTCACTACACTCCTCCCCATCATATTTAAAAGGACTGGTGTGTAAAACTTTAAAACATATGCATGTATTATTTCTAATAAATTACTAAGTAACACACTATTAGACAGTTGTTTACAATCAGACAATCCGACTGTAAATAAAGCACTCCAAAAGTAGGATGTTTCATATATGCAAAGATTAGATAAAAACAGATAACACTGTTATCAAGAGGCATAAAAATATTGGCCTTATTAAAAACTAATACATGTATCTAAAAGTAATGAACATTGATTGTTCAGTCCTAAAATATATTTGTTTAAGTTAAAACCCTACATTGGTTTGATTATTGTTATCCATTAGCAAACTACATTAAGTTCCAAGATCTTAATAAAATCAGACAATGATATCAGAGTATCCGACATCTTTGACTGCAGAACTTAAATCACATAAATTAATTTTAAGTATTTCCTGATAATTCATTAACATTGAGTCAAGATTGTATTCGTAAAGTTTAGATTTGTCCTTATACATGTATTTGCATCTTTGTTGTTTTGTTATACAATTTTCATTCTTGTATTTTCCTATCTGACACCTTCTATATGCCTGTCCTAACAACATTTAATTAAAGTTGCCATGATTTACCAACTTGGTTTTTGTCTGTCCTTAATTCAACCTCATCCTGGTGATTTTATTAAATTTCGACATTTAAATCTGGTATGTGGTCGTGGCTTTGGATCATTAATTCGAGCTGACGAATGGCCTATTTCCTCAGCTCGTGAAAGTTTAAATCTCCCTGAGACTTTGATGATGATTGCAGGGGGGGGGGGGGGGGTCTGCTTTGTGATGGTGATATAGATCTGGAAAATGTATTATATTGTACGCAGTACAGTTAAGGCGGTCAATAAAAATATGGGCAAATTTTTGTGATGAAAACACGTATACTTTAGTTAAACTGGCATGTCCTTTTTAAAATTAACAACAGTCACTCAAATGCAATATGTTTCTAAAATATATATATAACAGTACAATATTTTATGTTCATAGTGGTCACGTGATATGGCAGTCGCATGGTACAAACAGATGTATTTGTGGTTTTGAGGTCATTTAAAAAATTCAATATTGCAAGGGCATAATCATGTCAAAATTCACAACTGAATTATGAAATAACTTGATGTTATATCGTAGATTTTGAAAAACGGTGCGAAATTTTTAAGATAAGAATATTTGTTAGTAGAAACCGTAATTTATAATGCATATGTTGAATAATTTTGAAGGTCACAGGGTTAATTTCATTAAAAAATAATGAATTTGTAAGATTTTACAAGGATCGTTGAAGTTTTTAAGTTACATAGCATATTTCAAATTCACATGTAACAGTTTGTCGGGATCAGGTAAGTGTATGCCCTTGCAAATAAGTGATTTATTTAGGTACTCAGATTTTAGATATACGATATTTCATAAAAAACCGAGGTGGCTTCTTAATACGATGCATACTTTTAACAAAATGAAAATAAGACTATATAGGTAGCATTCTACTTATAATAATTTTAAACAAAATATTCATTTATGTAACGGGATGAGCGGAGGCTACTCCAAACAACAACAAGACATCTTAAATTTAACAAAATTTAATAACAAAAAAAATAAGAGAAAGAAAGAAAAGATAGAAATATAAACACTAAACCACACAAACACTCACACAACTTTCACTCAACAAGAAAAAAATATGATGTTTATACAAATGACCAAAAATAAATTAGAAGAGTGTCCGAATCTCCGGGGCTGTAGTCCTGGACCAACTACGGACAACCACAACTATAGTAGTTACGTCACCACAATCATCATCATCACCATCGTCAACATAATCAACGACACTATCGTCAACATCATCGCCTACAACACCATAATCATAAAAGACATCATCGTCATCACCATAATATCATCGTCGTCATCAACATGAACATCGCATCGTCATCGACTTCACCATGAACGACATCATCTACACCATCATCATCGACATGACCATCATCATCATCGTAGTCGTCGACATCACCATAACATCATCATCTTCTCAACATCAACAATATGACACTACAATAAGTGTACAAGTGACACCATAACACCATAATAAAAACAATATTGTATAATACATCATATAAGTATCTCACTGATAGTATCAAACTATGATAATGTATAAATAGTATTATATTAAAGGCAACATCTCAAAATATTGTAAGTATATGGTAACTAAGTTATTTGTTTACAGTTAACAATATGGCGTCTGAGACTTCCGGTGACGCACTTCCGCCCAAGTAGTTAAGTGGAAAAAGTGACAATAAATTGTAAAATAAAATAACGCATAGAAAATAGCCCTTTAAATCACCGTTTCTTTATACAGCAATAGCAAAAACTGTACTATAGAAAAAGACGAATTCCATTTAAACACTCTCGCTAAAGTCACACATCAGTGAACACACAGGTAACTCTACAGTGAACAATGGTCAAGGTGACTTTATAGGACGACTGCGTAATACTAATAAAAAGGCAAAAATTTACAAATAAACTACACCAAACTAAATAAATACTTACCACGGTCAGCTATCCGTGTCCGCGTCAAATGCTGAACTTGTGAAACTAAAACATGCCACACAGGCTTCTAACACGATACCCCCTTCACACACTAAGCACGTCTTTATTGCTGGACAGCTCGGCCGGGTATAACTTAGCGCCTATTGTTAGGGTCGGCCAAGCACGTTGCAAAGAATTATGGGAAAAATAAAATCGGGTGTGTTCGATATGAACAGTGATTGTCACACACCTCCCCCCTTAAAAAATTGTCCTGCAATTTCAAATAAACAATCACTGAATTTTGAAAATTCTCACATATTTACAATAAAACCTATACACATACCTGTACTGTCTACTATACATCTCACTGACGACTCAGGTAATCCGCACCCACATTGTCGCTTCCTTTGATCGCAATGATCCTAAAGCGGTATGGCTGAAGCTGCAAAGCCCAACGCATCAGTCTGGAGTTCTCTGTCTTTGCTTTGTTAAGGTAGGTCAGGGGTTGGTGATCAGTTTCAAGTAGAAACTCGCGTCCATAAAGGTACTGGTGGAACTTCTGTATTCCCCACACTACCGCCAAACACTCCTTCTCGATAATAGCGTATGCCTTTTCTCTTGGTTGAAGTTTCCTACTGGCGTACGCTACGGGTAGTTTCTCGTCATCCTCCATCTGTAACAGCACAGCACCTATCCCATCATCTGCAGCGTCCGTGCGTAAAATGAAGGTTTCATTAAATTCTGGCAACTTCAATATTGGCCTTTCTGATAACATGTGTTTCAATGTATCAAAAGCTCGTTGCTGACTTTCAGTCCAAATAACTTTATTTGGTTGGCCCTTCTTCGTAAGATCAGAAAGTGGAATGGCTATCGCAGAGAAATTCGGAATAAACTTTCTGTAGAATCCTGCTAAGCCTAGGAAGGCACGAACCTGTTTCTTGGTTTGTGGTATTGGCGCATTTCTGACTGCATCAATCTTGTCCTGTTCTGGTTCTAGACACTTGTTGCCCACCATATGTCCCAAACAGTCAATCTTGTCAAATCCGATGAAACATTTTGTCGGTCTGGCCGCAAGTCCCGCATCTCTGAGTCGTTCGAACACAGTCTTCAGTATGTGTAGATGTTCTTCAAAGGTATCTGTAAAAACAATGACATCATCGATAAAGTTTTCTACGCCGTTCATACCTTGAAGTAGTTTTCCCATCATACGACTAAATGTTGCCGGCGCGTTTACAAGACCAAACGGCATTGTCCTGAATTGGTACAATCCGGATGGTGTGGAAAAGGCTGTAAGCGGCTTACTCTCGTCAGCCATCGGTACTTGCCAGTATCCTTTGCTTAAGTCTATCTTTGACACAAACTTCTTTCCGGTCATTTTGGAAAATATGCTTTCTGGACTGGGCATTGGTTCTGCATCAAATACCGTAGCACAGTTCAGTCGTCTATTATCAATGCAAAATCGATTTGTTCCATCTTTCTTCCGAGCTATGACAACTGGAGCTGAATAAGGGGAAGATGATGGCTCAATCACATTCAACTGTAGCATTTTCTGAACTTCTTCTGTAATTGTTTTCTCTGTACTGAACGGAATTGGATATGGTTTCACACGCACAGGTTCAGACGATGTCACAACAATCTTATGCTCCACTAAGTTCGTCATTCCAGGTATATCCGTAAATACATCTGAGAACGAATCACACAGTGATTTAGCAGTTTCCAACTGATCTGGTGTTAGTCTGTCTGCAAACTTTATGTCCTTTGCTGTTTCGGTTTGAGTAACAGGTGGCATAAGAATAGAGTCCTGTTGTTCATCATCATCTAGGTCACTAAAGTCTATGAGTGAAATTGCACATGTTGACAAAACACCACAGTTCAATGTATCTCGTTCAACATACTTCTTAAGAAGATTTGCGTGGAAAGTTTTCAGCTTGCCTCCCAAATCGATCTTGTAGTTCATTTGTCCTATCGGTACTGCAGGTACTTTTCCTTTTGGAATAGTCCGCTGACACACGTCACATGATCTGCAAAACCGTCTAATGTCTGACTGAATTCCTGGCCAGTAAAATTCGGACACTACTCTGTCGGTTGTTTTCTTTGATCCCAGATGACCACCCATAAGCGTTTCATGTGCTATCTTCATAACGATAGTTCTGTATTTCCGGGGAACGATTAACTGTCGAAAAAGTTTTCCACTGGACACTTTGGGACTGCAAAATTCTCTGAACAACATTTGCTTCCGTTCACACATTTTTGAAAATCCGCCGTCACTGAAATGTTTAAGCTGTCCACTCTCAGCTAAGCTCCATAACTTTTTCAGTGTCTCGTCGTTTCGTTGTTCTTGTAAGATATCCTCCGGCGATACATCCCGTATTGCTTCCGGTACTTTCAATGGTTTGTATGGAGACTGTTTCTTTTTCAGTTGCGCACGCGTTTCAACAGCTGCTATGTTTTCAACGGAATGAATCCAGGCTGGATTTGGTTCATGTGGTTTCCTTACTCCACGAATATTACCAAGAAAAAGATCGTACGAAGGCGAATCAAAGCACCAAGCATCAACACTTCCGGTAAAGTAAGGAGTATCGACATCAATTCTAGCCACATCTGAATCAATAATACGACCGTCTGCTAACTTGCATCGTTGAGATGTCCCCGTTAGTTGATCATCGTTTACCAGTTTTCTACGAATAACGGCACCACTACAACCTGTGTCTCTTAGCACAGTCACTAGTTTATTGCCAACACATCCCTTCACAACTGGCATTTCCGTTTCACAGAAAGCAACCGAATCACCAACACACGGTAAGTTTCCATGTTTCTCGACGACACTCGCGGCTCCTTGGCGACCTCTACCGCGTCCTGGATATCCATGGTTCCCATTATTGTACGACCCACGTTGAAAATCACTAGGGTAAGTATGTTTCGGTGTTGTTTCTTGTTTCTCGCTCGAATTAAACGGCCTGTTATTCGGACTTTTGCGGAAGTTGCAGTTAAAGGCTTTATGTCCTTGTCGTCCGCACTCATAACACTTCACTGCATTTCCAGATTGGTTTTGTTGCACGGAATCTTTGTACGGCGGTTGTCTATCGGACTGCTGTCGTCTGTCAAAGAGCGGTTTTTGCGTAAGTGAAGAAGATGTCACTGTTCTGGCCTCAGCAAACTGGTCCGCGTATCGCGCCATGTCTTGGATCGAAGTAGGAATCCTCTCCTTTAGGAATAAGGCAAGTTCTTTCGAGCAACACAATAAAAACTGTTCACGTAAGAACAAGTCCTTCAGATCATCGAATGTCTTGTTAGTCTTAGACAGCTGAATCCACCGCTCAAGGTAACTGTCCAGTCTGGTAGAAAATTGCATAAAAGTTTCACTTCCGTCTGGTTTTGAAAATCGGAACTTCTTGCGGAAACCGTCCTCCGTCATGTCAAATCGTTTCAACAGGGCGTTCTTCAACTCGTTGAAATCAAGTGCTGTTTCGGGTGAGAGTCTTGCGAACACATCCAGTGCCTTTCCTTTGAGTAATGCGCTAAGATGAGTCCCCCACGTGTCTTTATTCCATTTCTGCGTTGTTGCGTATATCTCAAATCTTTGAATGTACGCGTCAATGTTGTCTTTCGAATCCTCAAACGGAGGAAGTTTTGGTCCTTTTATCACTTGAGAAGTTTCTTTCTCCTCTTTAGTCACAACACTCGGCTTCATGTGAGATCTCTCGAGTTGCAGTTTGTGATCAAGTTCCAGTTCTTCTAGTTTTTGCTGATGTCTCTTTTCTTCTATCAATCGGGCGTGCTCTCGCTCATCATGTTCTCTTGCGGCGCGCTCTTTCTCCATCTGTAGTTTGAAGTCGCGGTCTCTCTCCTCCTGTCTCTCGACTCTATGTTTCTCACGTTCGTCCCGCATTCTGGCCTGTTCGTCCTTCACGAATTGTTGAAGGTCTTCATCCTTCATCCCCATCTTGGTCCCCACTTCAAGTAGCTCCAGCATCTCCTTGACAGTAGACATGGTGCATTGACTGACAGACCAACTTACCTCAAAATTATCTCATAAAGGGACTAACTTCTCAACTTTTAACAATACAATCTGCCTAACGTAATGTACTCACCAAGGGAAAAGGAAACAACGACCTACACTTGCTCTTACATGTACTACAAAAGAGATCAAAAAAATGAAAAATAAAATAAACCTTGGCAACTGTTCACTTATAAAGATATCTTGTAGTATCTGGAGGAGTCAACTCATCCCACCGCTGCCACCAATTGTAACGGGATGAGCGGAGGCTACTCCAAACAACAACAAGACATCTTAAATTTAACAAAATTTAATAACAAAAAAAATAAGAGAAAGAAAGAAAAGATAGAAATATAAACACTAAACCACACAAACACTCACACAACTTTCACTCAACAAGAAAAAAATATGATGTTTATACAAATGACCAAAAATAAATTAGAAGAGTGTCCGAATCTCCGGGGCTGTAGTCCTGGACCAACTACGGACAACCACAACTATAGTAGTTACGTCACCACAATCATCATCATCACCATCGTCAACATAATCAACGACACTATCGTCAACATCATCGCCTACAACACCATAATCATAAAAGACATCATCGTCATCACCATAATATCATCGTCGTCATCAACATGAACATCGCATCGTCATCGACTTCACCATGAACGACATCATCTACACCATCATCATCAACATGACCATCATCATCATCGTAGTCGTCGACATCACCATAACATCATCATCTTCTCAACATCAACAATATGACACTACAATAAGTGTACAAGTGACACCATAACACCATAATAAAAACAATATTGTATAATACATCATATAAGTATCTCACTGATAGTATCAAACTATGATAATGTATAAATAGTATTATATTAAAGGCAACATCTCAAAATATTGTAAGTATATGGTAACCAAGTTATTTGTTTACAGTAAACAATATGGCGTCTGAGACTTCCGGTGACGCACTTCCGCCCAAGTAGTTAAGTGGAAAAAGTGACAATAAATTGTAAAATAAAATAACGCATAGAAAATAGCCCTTTAAATCACCGTTTCTTTATACAGCAATAGCAAAAACTGTACTATAGAAAAAGACGAATTCCATTTAAACATTCTCGCTAAAGTCACACATCAGTGAACACACAGGTAACTCTACAGTGAACAATGGTCAAGGTGACTTTATAGGACGACTGCGTAATACTAATAAAAAGGCAAAAATTTACAAATAAACTACACCAAACTAAATAAATACTTACCACGGTCAGCTATCCGTGTCCGCGTCAAATGCTGAACTTGTGAAACTAAAACATGCCACACAGGCTTCTAACACGATACCCCCTTCACACACTAAGCACGTCTTTATTGCTGGACAGCTCGGCCGGATATAACTTAGCGCCTATTGTTAGGGTCGGCCAAGCACGTTGCAAAGAATTATGGGAAAAATAAAATCGGGTGTGTTCGATATGAACAGTGATTGTCACAATTTATACTTTTCCGTTAATGTATGACATTTATTTTTCTTCGCTATAAAACTGCACGATAGCCTTCAATGATTTAACTTAATGCGTCATTTTGAAGCATATGACGTCGTATTTTGTAGTACAGCGAGAACGACGTCTCGCTTATTTTTCAGTGTGTACGATATAACGGACATCAAAATTGTAAGTAATAGCATTTGTTGTTTTTAATTAAAAGATTAGTATAAGTTAATTTTACTAATATATAGATTAATAAGTACTTTCGAGGTTTGTTATATACTGTGATGTCATAATGCACATTTCCCGTACTTTTTGTCTGAACGGAGTTTATTGACAGCCTTAACTGTGCTGCGTATTGAGCAGTTTCTCGCAAAATGCCCTATTTCTCCACACTTGAAACATTGACTTTCTCTTTTGGTATCTGTGATGAGTAGTATTTCATCGTTATATTCAAATGTGACTCTTCTGCAAGCTTCCTTTGGTTCCATGATCAATAATTGGTTCGTAATTGTGGTATTCATGTATTGAACTGCTTCGTCAAGTGTTTTAGGATCTTTATCAAGTGTAACTATTGCAGCTCTTCTTCCCATACAGCCCCTTAAGAATGCATCAATGGTAATAGTGCTTCTAAAAAAAACTCTGGACAGCTGTATGGGTAAGCCTCAGTGAATATTTCTTCTATCTTCTCCGTAAATTCTTCAAGAGTTTCATGTGTCTTCTGTTTGATCTCCTGAAGTTGATGTCTCATGATATGACACTGGTCACTCTTGTTTAGTATTTTCTCTTTCTGCTCTTCAAATCTGCCTAATTGATCATCTAACTGTCTAGCATATATTATTTCTTTAAGATCATTCTCTCTCCTTTCACCCATATCATGCACATAATCCACAATTGTATCTCTCTTTCCTCCTCTTTTGAACAACAGTGCTATTTCTTTTTCTTTTTAATCTATTGTACAGTCTCTTTCTTTCAATTCATCCTCCATTTCTCTTGAAACATTCTCTCTTTCTCTAATCATTTCTTCTTTCTCAATCAGCTATTTTTTCAACCTCTCAATCTGTTTCTTTCATGTTTACCTCAACAGGAGTAGCCATGATCTTGATCTTTTACTCATGTATACACCTACCTTGTACTGATCTTAATATACGTATGAACTAAATCATCAGACAATCCGACGTCAAGTTGTAGTTGATCTTAAACAACATGTAAGTGTACTCGAAAAAAAATATAAGAAAAGAAAACCAATAGGAAAAAAAATATCAAAATAAACAAGAACAATACTTTAATTGAAATGAATAAATATCTTCCTAGATCGAATTTGGAAGACAGAAAAAGAAATTAATTATGGCGCCAAAATGCACGAACTAATGTGCGGGTATCTAATCTGAAAAATAATCAGACATATACAAACACTTCTGACACCATTGTTGTGACGGTATATATTTGACAATGATGCTCACAAATATGAGTTATGAGTTGTTAAAAACCTCTAAAGTCTGACGAAAAAAATCTACGTCCAACTCGGGCAAGGTACAGGTAACAACTGAACTTTGTTTACAATGGATATATATTTATGTTGTTAGTTATGGAATTCCGAAGCCGATGGTAATATTCACTACAGTATGTTACCTAAAACAATTAATGTATCAAGATTGATCAAGTTAGCTGATAACCTGAAATGTACTTTTGTTATCAAATTAACATAGAAGACAGATCGGTCAATGCTTTTTGCACGTATCAGGATGCAGAATGCAACATTTCGTTCTAATTGTAAAAAAGTCAAATTTCAATTCCATGCAACCGACCACCAGTTGTGATACACACAAAATAGATTTGCCCCCCCCCCCCCACCCCCTCCCACTTTTTTGGGAGTAAGTAAAAACGGAAATGAAAATAAGGATATTAAAAGTAAGTAGACACCCACCCAACCACCCAACCACCCACACACACACACACACACACATACACACGGATTAGGATTTTCATGCTTTTAGGGAAGTTACCTTAATTTTTTGCCTGTCAAGATTTTTGGATAAGTCTGCCCAACCCCCCAATCCCCCACCCCCTAAACCCACACTTTTAAAAACGATGCTACGTGCCTGCAAATGTAAAGATTTTATGATTTTAGACCAGTTAGAGTTATCGTCACTGACAAGCGATACGCCTTTGGTTAGGGGTATTGCACAGTCCGTCCTGCATACGGCGTTAACACCGTGACTAGGTACGGACCCCTCCACACGTTACACAAACGATGAAACAATGCGACAAACCTATTGACATGCTTGACACTGAGACCTTGCGACGTAGGACGGATAATTTATATTTCGTTACAGATTGAGACCACTCAAGATGTCAAGGTCATTGGTACCTATGTGTACTATCATAACATAAATTAATTCTAAAGAAACGGGTTAAAGTACATGCGTTATATAGATAGCGTATAATCAAATTCATTCAAGGAAAAATGTGTAATTAAGTCCTATGATGAACCTGCCTACGCCAAGTCAGAAATATTAACATAATGCTGCTACTGACCACAGTGCGTTAGATCATTAGTATGCACTTTTAAGGACGAGGATGTTGTAGCGCAGTGTCCGTGCGTATAAAATGAGGATGCGGGAATCACAGGTCTCCAGTAGCTCTGTAAGCTGTCTTTCTGCCTCCTCTTTTTATGGATACAGGTAAGATAAATAATTACACTTGCGCGCATTCTCAAAACTAAAGTTAAAAGACTCATGGGGTTCAACTAAAAGAGATTTTTGTAATGGATATTAATGTTGATAAATTTTATTGCAATTAACATTTATATATATATATTTAAAATGTCATATTTAAATGTAATACTTTGAATAAAGAGTGGTCACCTGGAAGATGTCTTTTTGCCTCCTCTTTTTATTTCCGTTTCACTTGAATACTCTAGGATTTTCCTCTGATGGTAAAAATTGTTTTAAATTGTACGATATAATACAAATACTAATTTTTGATAAATGGATCTTCATTTAAATCGATATGGTTATATTGAGATTAAATAAAAAAAATCATTCACATTCAATAATACAGAAATACATTCATTCAATAATACAGAACATGTACTAACATGTATTTATCACAAAAAAAATATTCATTATTTGGAGTCAATAAATACAAGTATTAAAAATGAAATTCATATCAATACAATGGCAAACGCAAAGCAATATTTTCGGTGTTTTGTTTTTTCAACATTGGGATTTGATTTGTAATGGCTAAAAGAAAATACTGTAAACGTACTATATTTAGCGTGTAAGATATTTGGCGGAATGTAGTTTTACAACAAGTTAGCGTGGATTTGTTTTAGCGCATTTCTGAATGTACCTATATATCTACTTTTATGTTTTACATTTGGCGATGTACTTGATTAAGCAGACACTGTTTTCCGTCAAAAACGCTAAATAAAATACACAGCCAAATGTAATACATTTCATCATATGGTTATATTATTTTACGCACAGTGATTTTGCGCTGGCTGTGGCGCTGTTTCGTTGCACCACACACCAACCCTACCAAACTTCCCCCATGCATAAAACATACTGAAACGGCAACAGCGCCATGTTTAAGTGAAGCATATTCGTCATGACATTTGCGTGCCAGTTCATAGTGCGTAGGAATACAAGGTATACTGATAGTTGAGAGCATGTTGGTTTTAAGTGTTTTTGTGTCTTATATCGTTGAAAGAATTTACTGTTAATGTACTTTAGTATATCTTTGATAAAAGGAAGAAACAAATTGTCTCATATTGGATTTTGAGTCTGACATATTCATAATCATTTCATGCAGTCAATGATTTTCCTTAAATCAATGGTGGTTTCAACCAATTGATAAAAGAGGCGTCTAGATTTTAATCATGTCTGTTTCGGTCACTAAGGTTCGACCAATCAATAAACAAGGCATGTTGATATAAGTCCTGTTAATTACTTTAGAGCTATGAATAAACTTTACTTTCAGTAGAACTATAAAAAAAACTAAAGTTTCCGTAAGAAATCGAGGGAATCATACTTGATGCATATAAATATTGTCATATCAAACCCGTAAGCCATTATGTCCTTTCAGGCTTTTGATTTTGATATCTATTTATTTTTCAAGGTTTAAGATTATCTCTATATAATATGTATTATTCTTATACCCGTGTAAAACAGTTACTATATACCGGAAACTCCTCAGGTAGCTCAAAACGTTTTCAGAACATTTTATTCTGGTTGTAAGGTTGATTTCCAAGAACGTTTTCATAAAAACATTTTTAGAACGTTTCAAAAACATTTTAGTTTTGTTGTAAGGATGTTATAAGAAAACATTATCAATACAACATTTTAAAAACATTTATGTTTAGCTTTGATTATAATTTAAAAACATTATGAACAATATTATGGTTATTTAGCATAAAAAAAAACATTTTTAAAATATGTTATAAAAATGTTCTATTGATGATTTTTATAACACTGTCAACTAGAAATGCCTGACCAAAATTGCTTTCATTGTATTGGTATTTCAAATTTATATTTCTTTATCGTCAGAAAACTGCTTATCATACAGAATGAAATGTTATAAGACAGCATAATAAAACATTCCCCGGCAATGTTAATTGCAGAACGTTTTTAAAACATCTAAATAATCAAATTGTTTTTCTCTTTTAAATGCTAAAGATTGGCTTACCTCAGTTATGCATGCTACGGACAGAATCTTTTCTCATATACATCAGCTTGCGATAGTTTAAGTTCACGTCTTAGAATGTTGAAAGACTTAATTCTCCGCATACAACGTTCCAAATGAACTCTTGCCCTTGAGATGACTTTTGACTTTAGTAGCTCATTTGCGGTACGTTGTTGTCTGCTTGCACCCTTGAAATAAGGAATTTACTTATTTGATATCACAGGGGAGATCTTCTTCAATCATAAAGCCCCTGTCGACCATAACTTTTTGTCCTGGTATATTAAGGGAGTCAAGAAGGTCCAAGCTTTCCTGTGTGATCTGTTTGGCTGACGTTGTCTGACGGCTTTCCAGGATAAGCTTTAAAGATGTATGTCACAGCTCATATGGGAATGATCTCGACGAGAAATTTTTATTGTGAAGTGGTGTTTATTATTTCTGTGAATCTGTTTATTGCAGTCCACAATGGAAGGCGTTTCACTGAACAGTTCTTGTACAGTCCAAAATTACTCGCAGGTTTGGAAATGGTTAAAAGCAACGTGCAAGACCAACGTCTTCATTCGGCACTGCATTTTTTCGTAAAGGTTCCAGTTCTATAGGTAGGAGATTGATCCAGTTAGTAAAATATCTGGAGAACTGACTGGAGCTCACACCAAAGCAAAGACTGCATTCTTCAAGGTAATGTCCTGTCTGTAAGCGATACAAAACACTGAAGAAGTCCTCTCGTAGACTGAGTTGCCTGATGACACCAGGCTTTTTCTTAACACCCTAGCCATCCAGATTTAATGGTCGGACATATGTTGTTCTTTTAATATGGAAGAACTGCATAAATGAAACTTTTTGTTGTCAATAATGAGTTGAAAACATCAAGATCCAAGCCCGTGTAAAAAATAGCTAACTGGTTTTTTTTGCCTGTATGACTTTCATATTGAAGATCTGATTTTTTGAGCACATTTCTTAGTAAAATTTAAAGCTGCTTGGTCCGATTTTATATCAAATTTTATGCACGCTTTTAAACGATGGCTATGCTTAGTATATGTATAATAATAGACATTGCAGTAGTTTTACGCGTCATTTATGCCAAATTTCAATGAAGAAAAATACCTACAAAATTTGCTAACAAAACAAACGACATTAAAAGGTACCGCGTTATTTCGCCTCATGTTAAATTTCACCCCTGACGACGAGACAGGTATGGTTTGATTACGACTTTGACATCGCTTTAAATAAAGGTCGAAATGATCAGACAAATTAGAAATAAACATGTACACATACGTTTTGTTCGCTAATATTTCCAAAGTCTGCTTTCTTTACAATCGATGCATAGCATGCGCGGGTTGAATAACCCCAATTATTCGGGGGGCGAAACCAAGCGGTTTCCTTTTCTAAACATTCCCGTGATGCATTTTGGTTTGTTTTTTCGTTTGCCCAAAGAGAAATTATTTTTATTTACTTTGAATATTTCTAACTTTGAAAGAAGACTGATTCTGCTGGTGTAAATAGGAGAAAGTCCATAACTTTCTAAGATAAATGATTTGTATGGAAAACAATTTGATACTGTAATTACAAAAAAATCGGACCAAGCAGCTTTAAGAGTCTCTTTAAACTGAATTGAAAAATTCAAAGGAATCTGGGTCTCTTGAAGTTAAATCCTCGAAATTGTAAACACTCTGCTTGTCAAAGAGTGTTCGTATATATTCATGGCCATTCATCTCTGGTGCCTGTTAGATTAATAGAGTCAGTTATTAATTCCATAAAATACTGTGGAATCATTAGAATTCGTGGTGACTCAATTTTCGTGGTATTCGTGGGTAACCCTCGCCCATGAATTTACATCCTCAGCGAAAACTAATTATAAAAGATTTAGTTTACAAACTGTAACTGAAAACTGACGCATCTACGAAATTACATCCCCATGAATAAGCAAACAACCAACAATTCACGAAAATTGCCCCCCTCCCCTCCCCCCCCCCCTCCCTCCACGAAATTAAATTATTCCACAGTAACTCTTAAGATCCATTCTATGTAAGAAAGATTTTTTAAAGGGTCTGGCCACGCATAGTCACCAATTTTCCTTATATTTCATTTCATACGTGGACACATCGAGGTATATTTGCATTTCCATTGTTCTTTCCCACTGTAAGCCCATACGGAGGAGCTGCAATTATTTCTCTATAATCGCAATTGCTCTGTCAGTATACTATGACGTCATAAAGGTGTAACGTTATATATACTTTTCCATGACTTTATAGATGTAAACCACTATACGATACATCATGTGTTTTTCTCCAACTCGATTAAATTGACGTATTTACATGTAATAATGAAACATGTTTTTGATAACATTTTAAAGGAATTACTGTTATAACATATCATTGATTCTGTTAACAAATCTATGTGAATTAAAAAGATACATTACAGTCTGAATGTTTACTTTTGATGTAATAGCTAAATGTCAAGGTCCAGGCTAATACAGGGTATTTGCGAGTGGTAAAATGCAAATATAAGTAATAAACAACGATTATTTAGTGAACATGGCGTTATGAATAGCAACTGCTCTGCTGGCATATTTTCCATTTTGCGCTAGCGCGCATCATGGAATATGCCAACAGAGCAATTGCTATTCATAACGCCATGTTCACTAAATAACGTTGTTTATTTCTTAAGTAAAACGCAAAAAACACTAAACGTTGGTTGCTAGGGGTAACTGTTGCCATAGTGACCGAGACTAAAGATGGAAAAACAGCAAAACTTACCTACTTTGAAGCCATATCAGAAGGTTTTGCCCACTAATGAAAACTATCAAAGACATAAAACAGCATTATTCCTATTTTCAATCATTTAATCATATCAGAAAATTAATGGAGAAACCAATACTTTTAAAATGTTACCATGGAAACCTTTACAAATTTTTGAAATAAGTTTTTTGCGGATTTTTAATAGGCTAAAATAGGAAACTGATTAATTTTTACCACCATATCAATGTCCATGCTATATATATTTTATTATGAAAATTGACATCCGTTGCTATGGCAACAAGGCCAAAAATAGGAAAAACTGAGAAATTGATGATGATTTTTATATGCTTTAATTGCCGATTTTAGAATTTTATTGCAATTGTTTTTGTTGGAACTTGTAAAAATATATCTCAATTTTCTTCAATTGTATACCACAAAAACCTTTGTTATGTAACACAGAAGTGTTGTTGCTATGGAAAATTAAGTTGCATAACACAGAAATTCTTAGTTTTAGAAAAGTCCATAGCAACGGCAGTTGTTTTTAGAAAATTTCAGATTTGTTTCAAGTATCATTAAAGTTAAGGAGATACTTTATTTTTTCTCACCATTTGATTTTATATATTTATTTATTATAAGTGAATACTATCCATTCAAATACGCAACAATGTAAAGGCGTCCCGAGGCTAAAGTACGGCTGGAAAACGATATTTTTTTAATCATTGTAAAAATACTTTGACCGGGAGTATTTCTTAAAATCTATGATACATTTATTGATACCGATGATAACATTACATTTGATGCATTTTTTGACGTCATCTGTACTTTGTAATCACGTTAAAGCGAATCCTAATAATGCGTATGATCTAAATAAACCACATCGGCGTAGGTGATTAATGACATTAAATCATACATATTTTTAATAAAAATCCTTTGTTAAGTCATATACTTTGAAGTTCTTGCTTGGGAAAGAAATAGATATTTCGTTTATGGAAGATATTGTTGAAACATTCCACAAAATCATCAAAATAATGCACATTTTTACTAATCAAAAGCGATTTACAAAAAATTTGGGTAAATCCGTAGGTTTCCCAAGCACGATTTACAATAGTACTTATATTCTCTACCAATGTTACGTAAAATATTCTAAAATTGTGTTGATCTTTCACCTGCGCCAAGCTGGTTTTACATGCATGGACATTTCTTCATTCGGTTGTTTACACGTAGCAGGGAGAGTCTCTAAACCACTAGTTTATAAATAGTCTTTTACTTAAAACGAAGCTTTAAAACTGCCGATTATTTGATACTGGGTTTTAATATGAATGAATTCTGTACGTCTCGCATTAACGGCAGCATCTATGTAAAGGAAATATGCGGTATTATACTGGTTTGATATAATTCACTTTTAACGTTAAAAAACATATCCTGAGAACTATCGACAGGACGGCAGATCGTGACGTCAAAGTTAATTATGACGTCATATCGTATGAGGTACAGACAAGTGGCTTTCTAAATATCGCTGTAAAATCCATTGGGAAGCCTTAACATGCCTGCGTATGCTTAAAACTATTATAATTTTCCTTATTTTTATGCTTGTTACCATAGCAACGGTTTTAAATTTTATCTAAATTCTTATTTGCACAATCATAATAGTGTTTACCAAAAAATCCAAGATTTGCACTTTTTATTAAAATTAAATGAAGAAAACAAATTTTAAAATTTATGTTTGGTAACCACGAAAACCATCTAAAATATGCGTTCCTCCATGAATTTTTTTTCTTTCTTTTTAAAAATGACAACTATTTTTATTTATAATTTTAATTAAAATGCCATTTTTACATCTTTACTCTCGGTTACCATGGCAACGGGACCACACAGCAACAAACAAATAGTATTAGGCTTTTTTACATACCAAAGTTTATCAAACTGTCAAGTACATGTATGAAGAAAATCCGTGACTATGCGTATTACATTTAATTGATCTTAAATATATATGGTTAGAGTAAGTTAACAAAATGATACAGATACTGTATATTCTACACATACTGTGAAATAATTTAATTTTGTGGGTGCAAATTTTTGGTGATTGTGGGATTTTGCTTATTCGTGGGGAAGTAATTTCTTGAATGGGTCGGATTTCAGTTTCAGTTGGAAAACTTAATCTTTTATCAACGGGTTTCGTTGAGGATGTAAATTTGTGGCTGAGGGCTGCTCACGAATACCACAAACATTAAGCCACCACGATTTTTACTGATCCCACAGTATATATATTTTTAAAAATCTAGTGTGTTCTTTCAAATTACAAATTTTAAAATAAGAAAAATGTATATACCTTAACAGTTGTAGATGACTCTTGGACAGATTCATTATTGGCAGCTGTTGGACATTTTTCAGTCTCTGATGCAGTGTCGTCTGAAACTGAAAATATGTAAAGCATTTAATTTCTAATTCCCTGGAATATGTGTAGTAATCTATTATCAGTGGCTCCTTTTATCAATTACAAATGTGACAATAAGATCTAACAGATAACTGACTCTTACTGCTGAATATGCAAAACTGATTACCTGTGCTTTTAGAAAAGGAAAATTCAGTTCCTGATACTAGCTTATCATGTGATCTGATATGTCTATTTGGGGGCCCTCTCTTTCGTGTTCCTAATGCGAAAAACTAACAGAAATGCAACATACTTAGATTAAAATATTTGAGTTCTTAATAATTGCATCGCACTGACCATTAAAAGTCCATGCAGTATATCAGTTCAGAAACACATATGATTCATGCAATTTTAATGAGAACTGTAGCACCACCTATGCCATGGGCTTTGGCAATAGAGTTTTCATCGATTATTCTTAAATGCATGTGACTGAAATTTTGTAAACAGTAAACAAAAGTGCAAGATAACGTGTACAAAAATTATGCACAAGCCTATATCATGTTTACATTCCTTGATTGTACATGCATATGTATATAAAACCGACACATAATGACATTTTTATTAATTTTGTGATTGCATACGTAAAAGTGTAGTGATTGTGGACTTATTCCATGCACGTCACCACGCGAGAATTCCAGCACAAGATGCTTTAATCGCCAGTTAGAAGTCTGCAGCCGGCGATTTGAGACACAGGGGTGTGTAGGAAGAGGCGACCGGCGAGTCCAGTGGTACAGTACCCACGGAATATTGTGTAATAGTAGACAATAAATACTATATTGGCGTCTAAATCGAGGCCCTGGACTTGCTGGATAATCCGAGTTTTTTTCCCCGTACAGTAAGATGGACACTTTTGTTAAGGGAGTTTGAAAAAGTCGCATTGAGTCCGCCATATTGGAGGCCACAGCGAGGTGACTTGCCAAAAATTGTGAATAGTTGATTCGCGATTAAGTAGCAGGGGACATTTTTCTGATGCATTAAATTGTGGGGTGGGGGTACACCCACTTAGCACAATGTTGCGGGAAAAATATAATTTGCAACTGGATCAAAATGACTTGTAACTACCTGTTAGACTTAAGGAAGGACACTAAGGTTAAAAGTTTACCCAAAATGACACCCATATCTTTTTCTTGTCAAATCAAATGTCTAATTGACCCCCTGTGTAATGTCAACATTTTACCCATTTTGGCTCATTTAGACCCCACCCTACTATATTCCCTTCAGAGGGATGACCTCCGGGACAGGGTGCGCCTGTAGTCTAACATGTCTCAGCCTTGCCAGTCTGTACCGCCCCACCTCCCATCCATGTCATTTTCACACTATTTCACTTACCGTCTGCACGACTTTCTTCTTCCATAAAAAGTGTCAACAGCCGCTGTTTCGCATCTGACTTCCAAGCACCCCCTATAACACTATGAGACCTACATGCTTTACAACAAAATACAGGAATGACTCCCTGCTACTGTCTACGGAACACTTTGACACTCCTTCCCTCTGGGAAGGCCCTTATGCATGAAGACCGTGACAGTGATGAATAAGGTTATATCTATGTTGGTAGTAAGGGGTACCCTCAGAGTGGGACCGAGTTCCCCAGCAGACATAAGAGGGGGTTAGCAGTGTTCATGGTATCCATTATATTAGAACAGCATGGTTGCAGGACAGTCAATCATTATACTCAAGTGTTAGTCAGGGATCTGTAGTGATTTGAGGATCATGACTTTGTTTAACCTATCGATGATTTTGGGGATCTCATAACACATGGTTCGTATGTGGTACCTTCCTCTGGAAGACTCCCAACAGTTGAAAGTGCTTGTACTACATCTATGTCTCCCACCCCTAGAAAAAAGCAGCTTTGTAAACATTCAGCATCATATCATTTCGAACAAAAATGGGAGAAGAAGTTTTGTTGTTGTCCTACTTTAATTCCCTTGAAGTTAGCGCCAATTATCAAAGGGCAACAACTCATGGACTCCCTGTCCCAGACATCGGAGAAAGATATGGATAAGGAGAAGATAGACATCATTGCCAAACGTAACATGAATCTCAGCGTCATAGGACAGGTCTCTCCAAACTGTAGCCCTTCTCCTAGACCGGTCAACAAGGAGCGACAACTCCTGTACATGTCACGTGTGTCTATCAGGGAGGAGGACAAGAATAGACGTTCCGTGGAGTCGTTCCTCAGTGTGCCGCCAGCCATGGAGTACATCACTAACGTCAGCCGTACCCATTAACAAAGGGCAACAACTCATGGACTCCCGGTCGGAATTTTTGGAGAAAGATCTCGATATGGAGTAGATAGACATCATCTGTAAGTAAGGAGGACAGGAGAAGACGTTCCGTGGAGTCGTTTCTCAGCGTGCCGCTGTAACGACGAAAAGTGACCCCCGTAGAATATTGACCGAGGGTCATTTTTTGACGTAGAAAAATGACCCACTCAGTTGTAGAATACTTGGATTACATCGTAGAAATTATGGCCTTAGGGTCACATTTCTCCGTGTTGGTTGTAGAAAAATGACCCCGTAGAATATTGGCTAAATTTTATAACATATTTTAGGTTTACTTGTTATGGGTTCATTCTTTTTTCCTTAGGGATGATACAGGGATGGTGGTGAGGGGGGGGGGGGGTACATTGCCTGATTGGTACTTAATAGATTTTTTTATCGTATAACCTTGTACGAATAACCAGCTTGAGTTCGCTTTTCTGATCATTTGTCATTGCTTATCATCATTATTTTAGTCTGTTTTTTAATTTTTCAAAAAAAGAAAGAAAAGATATAATTATATTTCTTTTACTTACGTACATTGTTCAACCATAACTGAATAGAAACGATATCAATCTAAATGAAAAAAACCTGACAAATTGTAAACAGGACCTGATACCAGTAAATAATGGGGAAGAGACAATTATGCATCATGGTGTCTATCACAATGAGAAATTAATCATTAACCATTGGTCTGAAATTGGCACGTGATCACATGCGTGAATTCAGAAAATGTTCCCCAGGATAGGGGAGGGGGGTTGGGGGTGGATATTTATGGGAAGGTAGGTCGAATCCTATAATATGTAGTTTTTTAAATTTAATAAGTGTCTTTAATAAGGTTGAATTCCCCATCCCATAGATGGCCTGCGTCATCCCATTTGGATAATTTTCACCATCAACTTTTTATTGTTCCAAATGGCTTTAAAAAGAATATATTTAAAAACAATACAATGCTTGGTTTTAAAACCATATATTTAGAATTGAACATAAGAAATAGAATACTTTACAAATTATTCTGCAAGAATTTAAAATCGATATCTGGTGTAATCAAATTGATCGACATTAAGAATGTACTTGCAAACTTCGGCATATAACAGCTAGGGCAAATTGCAAACAAACAATAACATTAAAAAGGGGTTTGGCATTGACTTTAACTCCATTTCAATATATAACTCTGGTATTTAAAAACGACATTTGAATTTAGTAAACAATACGAGCATATTCTTCCATAACTTTAAGTTTTACTTGGATTTCCCATGTAAGTGTCTCTGGCAATCATACTCTTGTTACCTTTCTCGAAAAGGCAACCTCTTAACAGAGTGTCAATAAAGTATAACATTTATTGAGATATATTTGTTGGTAAGTTAAAAACGAGGTATAAGAACTGCTGTAAGGACCAGACATCTTAGCACACAAAGATTAATACACACCAAACTTACAAATCATAAAAGAATATGACCTGTTATCCCTAATCTTTCCTACTGTTTATTAGTAATGGTAAAGGTTGCAAACTAATGTACAACTTATTATTAGATAAAAAGAGAGAAACATGTACATCTAAATCAAAATATCCATTAATGGAGAGAAAATGGTCATAATTATGTACAAGAAACATGGAACAAAAGTTTTGAACTCCATTTTAAATCTACACAGGAATCAAAATTACATTGAATACAGTTTCAAATTCTTCATAGAATTTTTCCAACAAATAAATAAATATCCTTTAAAAAAAAAAACCAAAACAGAGTCTCCTGTGTGCACTTTCTGTAAAAGAAATGACGAGAGTATTGGACATTTATTTTATGAGTGTACTGTAGTAATAGAATTATGGAATGATGTTGAAGAATAGATTTTGAGACGGTTTGATTTGTTAATAACAGTTGATAAGCAATAAGTTCTTTTTAAAAATATAAAAATAAAGATTTTTTTTTCAACTTGGTATTTCTTATTGTGAAGCAATATATTTTTCTTGTAAATATAAAGGTATCGCAAATCCAAATATACATGTATAAAAACTGTTATATAATAGAAGGGTTTTTGACCGCAAAAATATTTGCTAATGAAAAACTGTAGATATAAGGAGTATGAAAGCTTTTTATAATTTTGTTTCCTCTTTCAAATATCCTTGTAGAACATGGTCCTATAAAGTTAATATGGTTTATATATTTTATACACATATAGGCAATGCCTCTCTCTCTATCTTTCTCTCTCTCTCTCAATTTACTTTCACTACACAAGGACTGTACAGTATCAAATAGTAGTTTTCCAATATGATTGTATCAACTAATTACGAGATATGTCACGTATGTACATGTATATGTTGTGAAAATTCAATTTAAAGGAGTAAAAAACAAAGTCATTATCAACGTAAGGAAGAAGAACCCTTCACAGTATTGAAGTGTACTTGACGATTCGTTATAGATCTGATTAGTTATAAGGTTTTTTTTTTAATTAAAATGCATCCGTCAGGTAAACATCATTCGGTCTAACATTATGTCATTTGTGAATGACTGCAACATTGCATCCTCCAATAACTTGATTCAGCGATGCCATTAATCATTACCTTTTAAAAATAGAGTTTCATGCACGTGTAATTTAGGAAACCATTTAGGAACTTCAATATCAGAACATTGAGCAACGCAAAACGTTTTGTGACCTTTACTGTTTGTTGGAATAAACACAAATTGGTCTCTACAATTATCTTTTTCTTAAACAAGTATTTGATATAGGTATTGGCTGATACTGAGAGCAGTCTGACTTAAAACACAATGTACAAAAAATAACATGTCATGGTAATACAATGGCATTATTGCATTCTTAAATTACTTTGGAAATTAGATGCACACTTGATCAAAATCTATTAGAATCAATCACTCATACATGTACCTGTATTCATAAATATGTTTAAATGAAATTATTACTATAAGACACTAAAAGCCATTGATTATTAGTTTTCCAGCTGGCCACTTTGTTTGTGGTTGAAACAGTTAAATTCCAAACCCCTCCTCCAATAGTAACATTTTAATTTTAAAAAATTGAATTTATAAAAGGAGCCCCCCCCCATGTTTTTGGAAGCAGATAATTTTTTTTAGAACCCCCTTCCCCCCCCCCCCCCCCCCCCGCATTAGGATTTTGAAAACTAGCGAAAAATGTTTTCCTTTTTTTCTTCTTTTCGCGTGTCCTGATTTCGGATTAGTCTGCCCTATTTCCTTTAAAAAACGATGCTACGTGTCTGTACTTCAACAACTTTATTGAGCATATAATGGCGGCGATGCAGAGTTTGAAGCTAAAGTCATCAGACATTTAGTGTAACGTAACGTAAGCATAATCGTGATAAATCCAAAATTCCTTTACACGCGAGTTGCTGTCTTCTGTGTACCTGTAAGATAAGTCTGTTGGTGTGACGGTGTTCTGTTTAGTTGTCAGACATTTAATGTAGCTATATAGAACAGATACTAAAAAATCCGTTTTTCTGGGTTTTTTTTTCTTTTAAAAATATGCAATACGTAGTCATTAAGTTTAGGTTTGTGTATTAAATCATCTACTTTAATAATGGGGCCTGTTTAGCAAAGCAAGCATAATGCAAAAAGGGAGCACATGCGAGCACATCATAGTGCATATACCTCGGGGGGGGGGGGGGGTGTACAACCCCAAAAAGGCCTAGCGAAGGGGCTCCAAAGGAAAAATGACGAGTACTTCACTATAAACACAGACATAGCTTTGTTCAAAGTGATTTTATATATGTAAAAGAGTAAAACAGGAGGCGCATACTTAGTTCTGCCGAATCTTTCATATGCCTTTGCTGCCCTCCCCCCCCCCCCCCCCCCGACACTTACCAAACATGAATGCTAAACGTATCGCCTTAAATTTCTCAAATTTCTATGTAGTTTATAGGTGAGGTCAAAATTCTACGGGGGTCAGTTTTCAACGTGTGGGGGGTCGTAGATCAACAGGTCTGGAATGGTTTTCTACTGTAGAAAAAAGACCCAACTTGTCATAGAATACTGACCCTGGGTCAGTTTTCTCCGTAGAAATTTGACCCCCGGATCAATATTCTACGGGGGTCACTTTTCGTCGTTACACCGCCAGCCATGGAGTACATCATTAACGTCAGTACCAAGAAAGTGGTCTACTCATCGAGGAAATAATGGAGCTTGTCTCACCACGTGACCATGATAGGGAATAATGTTGTATTTGGTTGGAACTTTTTTATCTTTATTAATAAACAGTTTAAAGCTATGGAATAATCCTTCAGATTCCAAAATTTAGAAAAAAAAATGTTTCAAAACTAAAATAAACATGTATATAAAAAAGAAGTGCTCGGAATGTGAATCATTTTACTTCACTGTTATCCTCATCATTATTCGCATCATCTTTGCATCGTTATCCTCATCTTCATTCTCATCATCTTTATTAGCATGTGTTTTTAAGTAAAATTATTTTAAACCACTACTTTACATTTCTCGTGTTTTCTCATGTTATCGTGGTAACTAACCACAGATCAAAATATATGAAGTATTTTTATGTTTTGTTTAAGTACGTGTGCACTCGGTGTACGCTAATTACATTGAAGGATACCGTTATAAGACACAAACTGTATGGTAATGACCGCCATATTGATATTAAAGAAGGAATGTGACACTTTACATGTAACTCTAAAATTAACCCTTTTGAAATGAACAATAAATCTACCATAATATTAATATTAATATTAATATCTTTTCTCTCACAATCTAGATCTTTATATTGCAATGGTTTTGATCTTAAACATTTTCTACTGATTTTACAAGTCATGAGATAGAAACCCACGGGTTTTTAAAAAGTCTTTGGGTTTATTATGCATATCGTTGTAAAATATTGCACTTTGTAGAATTGTTCAAAAATTTAGTGTACATGTTTGCCTAATGTTTAGATATGCTTAGCATATTTTGTTATTCTACGGGACACAATTCAAACAACTTAGTAAGTAATAATATAAAAGTAAAGAATATATATGTCCAGACGCGAATATGCAGTCAAATACACTATAACCGGCCTTATTAACGAACATTTGTTTAAATGTTGCAAAGAAAAATAATTGTTTAATGATCGAATTTCTGTGTTGACATGACACATAACATTAAATGCATTTATTACAGTTTTCTAGGGTTTTTTCTAATGCTTGTCTAATGGTAATTTAACTGAATCGCGCGATCAAGATGTTTCAAATCATTAGCACGATAAAACCAGTGCAAATGTTAATGTCGATCTTCGACGTAATGTATGTGATTATTTATCTAGGAACTAAAAGTTAATTCATATCATAAATATCTGATACACTTAGTCTCACTATTTGTTAGAAACAAAAAAAAAATGGTAAAAATGTTTATTACTTTATTAGTCCATGTTAGTTTAAAAACTTAAAAACAACAAGCATTAAAACATATCAAACTGTCGTAAACACGTACGAGTTTTCAAAGTTAGGAGAAACAAAGGAATCACAATAAAAACACAATGATCTGTTACAATGAACAAAATCAAATTGCATTACCTATGAGATCAAAAATATGCACTTAAAAATCAAAGCAAGTGGATGTTGTCGACATAAGCGCTCTTTCAAAAAAAATGTGGATGCTTGGTAAAAAAAATCTAAGAATTTTAGATATTATATTTATACATGTACATGTAAACACTGAAACAAATTAAAGTGCGTATATTCGGTCTGAGATTTGTGCTTGATTATTTTTTCAAAGTGCGTTGCTACATGGTATTTAAGGGGGCGGAATGGTCGTGACCATTTTGTAGTACATTTATCTCCTAAGAAGAAGAGCTTTGTCTATATTGAAATTCAAAAATCAAAGTATTTTGCTTAATGATAATAAAAGCATATAGTAGTAAAAATATTGAAGGAATGTTAGTTTGTTAACTACCCAGACTTCCTTACTTATAGAAACGAGTAAAAAAAGCATATGTATTCTATATAGTTTATTTCATATCAACAAAATGACCAACAAACGATTGTTACTTCAAATGGTCTAATTTGATGCTGACCTGTCTGACGGTTCAACAATAAAATTGATGTACTGCTATACCTTAGCTAATTTATGTTTGTCCGATTTCAGATGGACTAAATTAACCGAATAACAAGTGATGTGTTGCTTATATACCGGGTCAATTACTTTAGAACTCTTCCCCAAAACGCAGTCAACATTTGTTTTGGTTTACCAACAAAAATCCAGAAAGGGTATTCAAAACGCACCATAATTTATTAGCTCGGCCATAGCAGAGTTCAATTTGTGCAATGTTAACTTCCTAAACATTCTTGCCATCAAGCAGCCAATAGTGCGAAAAACTGTGTACAGTTGAAATACAACACAATCAAAAATTCATCATAATATTTAAATAGTGAGTGCAATTTTAATACATCTCAATATGAAATCTATCAAAATACTAAAATAGTGAGTACAATGAAATATGCTGTACAGTTGGGTATAAACTAGATAAAATATTACTCAAAAGTAATTCATAAAAAATCTAATTTAATAAAAACTAAATTATATACGAGTTAATGTTTACTCACACACTGTCTGTGTTTGATTTAATGATTTAATATTTCCGACACACACGTCATTCTGTAACGGTGTTCATTAGAATTTTGATTGTACAAATCAATCAATTTCCAATACTTATAGAGATGAATGATTTTTTAATATACATGTATTTTTAAGCTTTGGTCTAAAACAACTGGAGAAATATAGCTTTATAATGCTGGATAAAATGGATCACATTAATTGATGTATGCGGAATAACTCTGTACAATTAGAACACTTTGCAAAATTAGAACAGTGCCACCATGCCTTTTTTGTTCGACTTTATGCAGATAAGTTTCTTGGAATAAATTACTTAAATTTACGTTTGCTACCTTACTCAGTAAAAATTGAAAAGAAATTGTTTTAGGTTTCTGGTTACTGGCTTTATAAATAGAAGTTCCTTTGTATTGATCACATTAATCAATGTCTGCGTTTTGACTTATGAAAACTTCACAACATACTATCACGTTCCTTTTCACTGGCTTTATAAAGTGAAGCTTATCTTTCCTAAATACATCAATAAAAGTTGACTCCTTTACCAAATAAAAGTTGTTACTGCTTTTGTATCCACTGGCTATATCTAAAAGCATTGTGGGTTTTTTTTATCAACACATGACTTAAGGTTTGCTGCTTTACTTAATATCAATAATTTGGTAATATGTATTTTCTTTTTGTTCTTGATCCAAGAAGAGGAGTTTTTCCGTCGTTATCACGTAAACTCCTTGACTTATTTAAAGTTGCATAATGCTATCATTTCCCCAATAACCGGCGATATGTAATGGCGTTTGTTTCTTATTATCACAAACATTAATATCTGCTCCTTTGTCTAATAAAAGTTGAATTATGCTTCAATGTCAGCATTCACTGGCTTTATATAGAGGAGTTTCTTTGTTTGTGTCACATGAATTAATATCTGCTCCTTTATTTAATGAAAGTTGTACAGTGTTTTCACGTCCCCATTCACTGGCTTTATGTAGAGGAAATTCATTGTTTATATTACATGAGTAAATATCTGCTCCATTATCTAATAAAAGTTGCACAGTGCTCTTATGGCCACATTCACTTGCTTTGTGTAAAGGAGTTTCATTGTTTGTGTTACATGAATTAATATCTGCTCCTTTATCTAATAAAATCTGTACAGTTCTTTCATGTCCCGATTCACTGGCCTTATGTAGAGGAGTTACTTTGTGTCACATGAATTAATATCTGCTACTTTGTCTAATAAAAGTTGTACAGTGCTTTCATGTCCCGTTCTAATGGCTTTTTGTAAAGGGGTTTCTTTGTAGTTGTCATATGAATTAATATCTGCTCCTTTATCTAATAAAAGCTGTACAGTGCTTTCACGTCCCCATTCACTGGCTTTATGTAGTGGAGTTTCTTCGTTTCTGTCACATGAATTAATATTTGCTCCTTTATCTAATAAAAGCTGTACAGTGCTTTCACGTCCCCATTCACTGGCTTTATGTAGAGGAGTTTCTTTGTTTAAATCACATAAATAAATATCTGCTCCTTTACCTAATAGAAGTTTTAAAGTGCTTTTATTTTGCAGTATACTTGCTTTATGTAGAGGAGTTTCTTTGTTTGTGTCACATGAATTAATATCTGCTCCTTTTTCTAATAAAAGTTGTACATTGCCTTTATATCCCGTTTTACTGGCTTTATGTAGAGGAGTTTCTTTGTTTATGTCACATAAATTAATATCTGCTCCATTAGCTAATAAAAGTTGCACAGTGCTCCTATGGCCACATTCACTTGCTTTGTGTAAAGGAGTTTCTTTGTTTGTGTCACATGAATTAATATCTGCTCCTTTATCTAATAAAAGTTGTACAACTCTTTCATGATCCCATTCACTGGCTTTGTGCAGATAATATACAATCCACAACTCTATAATGCTAACATGCCTCGGCCCAGTGGCTTTATGTAGAGGAGTTTCCTTGTTTGTGTCACATGAATTAATATCTGCTCCGTTTTCTAATAAAAGGAGCACAGTGCTATCATATCCCCATTCACTGGCTTTATGCAGAGGAGTTTCCTTGTTTGTGTCACATGAATTAATATCTGCTCCTTTTTCTAATAAAAGTTGCACAGTGCTATCATGTCTCCATTCACTGGCTTTATGCAGAGGAGTTTCTTTGTTTGTGTCACATGAATTAATATCTGCTCCACTATCTAATAAAAACTGTACAATGCTCTCGTGTCCCTTTTTACTTGCTTTATGTAAAGGAGTTTCTTTGTTTGTGTCACATGAATTAATATCTGCTCCACAATCTAATAAAAACTGTACAATGCTTTCGTGTCCCTTTTTACTTGCTTTATGTAAAGGAGTTTCTTTGTTTGTGTCACATGAATTAATATCTGCTCCTTTATCTAATAAAAACTGTACAATGCTTTCGTGTCCCTTTTTACTTGCTTTATGTAAAGGAGTTTCCTTGTTTGTGTCACATGAATTAATATCTGCTCCTTTTTCTAATAAAAGTTTCACAGTGCTATCATGACCCCATTCACTGGCTTTATGCAGAGGAGTTTCTTTGTTTGTGTCACATGAATTTATATCTGCTCCTTTATCTAATAAAAGTTGCACAGTGCATTCATGTCCATATTCACTGGCCTTATGTAGAGGAGCTGCTTTGTTTGTGTCACATGAATTAATATCTGCTCCTTTATCTAATAAAAACTGTACAATGCTTTCGTGTCCCTTTTTACTTGCTTTATGTAGTGGAGTTTCTTTGTTTGTGTCACATGAATTAATATTTGCTCCTTTATCTAATAGAAGTTGTACAGTGCTTTCAAGTCCCCATTCACTGGCATTGAGAAGAAGAGTTTCTTTGTTTGTTGTATATTTATTTATATCTGCTCCTTTATCTGATAAAAGCTGTGCAGTGCTTTCACGTCCATATTTGATTGCTTTTTGTAGAGGAGTTTCTTTGTTTGTGTCACATGAATTAATATCTGCTCCTTTATCTAATAAAAGTTGTACAGTGCTTTCATGTCCCTCTTCACTTGCTTTATGTAGTGGAGTTTCTTTGTTTAGGTCACATAAATTAATATCTGCTCCATTATCTAATAAAAACTGTACAATGCTTTCGTGTCCCTTTTTACTTGCTTGATGTAAAGGAGTTTCTTTGTTTGTGTCACATGAATTAATATTTGCTCCTTTATCTAATAAAAGTTGTACAGTGCTTTCATGTCCCTCTTCACTTGCTTTATGTAGTGGAGTTTCTTTGTTTAGGTCACATAAATTAATATCTGCTCCATTATCTAATAAAAACTGTACAATGCTTTCGTGTCCCTTTTTACTTGCTTGATGTAAAGGAGTTTCTTTGTTTGTGTCACATGAATTAATATCTGCTCCACTATCTAATAAAAACTGTACAATGCTTTCGTGTCCCTTTTTACTTGCTTTATGTAAAGGAGTTTCTTTGTTTGTGTCACATGAATTAATATCTGCTCCTTTATCTAATAAAAACTGTACAATGCTTTCGTGTCCCTTTTTACTTGCTTTATGTAAAGGAGTTTCCTTGTTTGTGTCACATGAATTAATATCTGCTCCTTTTTCTAATAAAAGTTTCACAGTGCTATCATGACCCCATTCACTGGCTTTATGCAGAGGAGTTTCTTTGTTTGTGTCACATGAATTTATATCTGCTCCTTTATCTAATAAAAGTTGCACAGTGCATTCATGTCCATATTCACTGGCCTTATGTAGAGGAGCTGCTTTGTTTGTGTCACATGAATTAATATCTGCTCCTTTATCTAATAAAAACTGTACAATGCTTCCGTGTCCCTGTTTACTGGCTTTATGCAGTGGATTTTCTTTTTTTGTGTCACATGAATTAATATTTGCTCCTTTTTCTAATAAAAGTTGCACAGTCCTTTTAAATCCACACTTACTGGCTTTAAGGAGAAGTGTTTCATAGTTTCTGTTACACAGATTAATATCTGCTCCATTATCTAATAAAAAGTGTACAGTGCTTTCACGTCCATGTTTGATTGCTTTATACAGAGGAGTTTCTTTGTATTTGTCACATAAATTGATATTTGCTCCTTTTTCTAATAAAAGTTGCACAGTGCTTTCATGCCCCCATTCACTGGCTTTATGTAGAGGAGTTTCTTTGTATAGGTCACATGAATTAATATCTGCTCCTTTTTCTAATAAACGTTGCACAATGCTTTCATGTCCTTCTTCACTGGCTTTATGTAGAGGAGTTTCTTTTTTTGTGTCACATGAATTGATATCTGCTCCTTTTTCTAATAAAAGTTGCACAGTGCTTTCATGTCCCCATTCACTGGCTTTATGTAGAGGAGTTTCTTTTTTTGTGTCACATGAATTAATATCTGCTCCTTTGTTTAATAAAAGTTGTACGGTGCTTTCATGTCCGCCTTCACTGGCATTAAGGAGAAGTGTTTCTTTCTTTGTGTTACCCAGATTAATATCTGCTCCATTATCTAATAAAAGTTGCACAGTGCTAGCATGTCCTTTTTCACTGGCTTTATGTAAAGGAGTTTCTTTGTTTGTGTCACATGAATTAATATCTGCTCCATTATCTAATAAAAGTTGCACAGTGCTGTCATGTCCTCCTTTACTGGCTTTATGTAGAGGAGTATCTTTGTTTGTGTCACATGAATTAATATCTGCTCCGTTTTCTAATAAAAGTTGCACAGTGCTATCATGTCTCCTTCCACTGGCCTCATGCAGAGGAGTTTCCTTGTTTGTGTCGCAAGAATTAATATCTGCTCCTTTACTTAACAACAGTTTTACAGTGTGATTGTTCCCTATTCTACTTGCTAAATGGAGAGGAGTCCATAAGAATGAACATAAATTGATGTTAACTCCATGAGTCAGTAAAAGTTCAACAGTGATATCAATTGGCTGATTTCTTGTTTCATTACTTTTTTGTTCGCTTGTGTCCGTATTGGAAACTGCCAACATCAATGGAGTATATTTAAACAACCCCCTGAGTCTTAAATTCACATCATTCTTCACCTGAATCAGCTCCCGCAGTATTTCATGATTATGAAAGAGGGAAACAATGTGAATGGGATAGTATCCCCCCCAATTTTTCACCAAAAACCATTTAATTTGTTCTTTTGGAAAGACATTGAACAAATCCATCGAACCATTGCAACAAACCGCAGAAAAAAGAGAAGTATCTTTAAGAGAATTTCGCATTTGCTGTAAAGTTTCTAAGCAATGTTTTGATATATTTGTATGACAAAATATTATTATAGCACTAAGAATTGGCACTTTATCTTCAAAATACAGAAAGTCAAGTTTGGAACCAAATGATTGTTTTAATTCTTCATCATCTTTTTGTTTTCTAAACTTTTCGTGAAGCTGTTTTTTCGCAAGTAAGTTGTTCAGTGTTTCGGGTTTTTTTTTTAATTTTTGTATGAAACATGTAGCCACCTTCTCATTTCTCATACATGGATTGAGAACAACATCCAACAGACGATCTCCAAATACATCATTAAAAAGTCTATCCACTAGATTGCTAACATATTTATCATTTAAATATATAGTAAATTTATCAACTTCCTCTGTTCTATTGTCGTTACTGCTCTCTAAGTTTACACGCCGTCTAAGGAAACCAATATCTGCATACTGTATTGTTTCTCTTCGATAGTCTTTTCCAAACACATAGGTGGTAACTTCCATTACAAAATCGTGATAAAAATGATAGGTGTCCTCAATCTTCTTTACAAAAAATCCCTCGAGTTTCTTCAGAGTGTCACCAATAGTATGAGGTGCTGTGTTTGTCTTCATTTCACATAGTTTCAAAGCAATTTCAAATCTTTCTCTTAAGCAATCCTTTTCTTGTATATCCTCAACACAAAGCTGATTGTTACACAGAACAAGAAGAACAAGAGCACAGTAATTTTCTTTGCAGTCCTTTCTGAAATTTCTTATTTGTTGTTTGCATATTCTAACAGGTTCTTTAAAAAATCGCGGTCCTATTTTTTGGTTATTTTTGTCGCTAAAATAAAGTTTGCATAATAACGGAAAATACTCCTCAGTCGTCAAAATTCCACTAATATCGTCTTTTAAAAGACCACTGTTTGATGCGTAACTCCTTAAAATGGTTTCTTTTTCTCCATTATTCAGTTTATGTTTGTCATCACTAAGATCAATGCTCCATGATTTATCGTTTAACATTCCTTTAACCCTATCATCACGCAGAATATATTTTCTACTTGAGAGCAACATCTTGCTATTTTTTAAAAAAGCTTTTAACCTTTCATCGTGTTCCTTCCATGATTTATAGGCTATTTCGTCGAAAGAATCGTTGCCAATAGGATCATTGAATACAAAAAGGAGTCTGCTTTGTGATCCATCTACTGAGGAATATGTATCAGCGATTTCTTTCGCGTTATATACGGGTTTCACCTTCCATCCTTGACTCCTAAAACACAACGCTATATGTTGTATAATGGCGGACTTCCCTGACCCAGAGTTACCAGTCACAACCACCAGGTTCTGACTTTTTATGAGCTTTTCTACTTCTTTACAAGCTTGTGTTGAAACAAATTGTTTGTTGTCATCCTGCCACTGCATAAATATAGCTCGATCAACTGGCGATTCTGAAAGATAAAGGTATTCTCCATTACATTTTGTTAGGCATTTGACAAGAACATCAATATCATATAATATTTAATTGTTTAACCCTTTCGTACAAAATCGGGGATTATGATTAAATTAGATATTTAAAAGCCGTAATTTAATTAAGAAATATAATATAATCTGACGAAAAAAATTACAGCTTTAAAGTCACAACAGCAAAACCAATGCCCATGCAATATGAATGTCTAATGTTTTGTGACGATTTTGAAAAATTAAAGATTAAGGTTTATAATAAGAACAATTTAGGCTTGCTGATATCGGTCAGTAAATACTTTTACGGTCTTGATGAATGACATAGGATAAGTGTGTATTAACGACATCAAAAAACCGTGATCTGATAGTTTGTGCAATTCTGCGGAGGTATATTGAAAGTTTAGTTCAACCCGATGCTTTGTCTCAGCAATGTATCAACGCTATGCATTTCACACCCAGTTATATATATATATATATATATATATATATATATATATATATATATATATATATATATATATATATATATATATATTTACCTCAACGTTTAAGATTGTTTTCTGTTATTGAAACTATAAAGCCATTGCTACTATATTTCAACCTAGATGTGAAAAATATTCATTATAGTAGTATTATTGTATGTGTCCAAAGTGTGTTATTAGCCAAATTAAGCTTTTGTCAATTTTATTATCTGTGTTTGGTTAATTAAAAGAAAATGTTACATAAAAAGATTTATTTTCTTGGTTTTGTTACAGCACTGAATCATGATTTTTTGAAGTATACACTCTCATAACTGCAGCGGTGTGTGCATACAAATTGAGTAACGCGCGTTAGCCCGTTATGAAAATTTGTATGCACACACCGCTGCAGTTATGATATTGAATACTTCAAAAAATCATGATTTAATGCTTATAACGAGCGCAGCGAGGCGGCGCGAAGAGCCGCTCGCGTAGCGAGCTCCATAGACAACGTGTACGAACGGAGGAAATTCGAGTTGAAATCTGCACATTGTTCAAAGAAAATTTTGTGGACCCGCGTGAAAACGTTCTACTATCCCAGTGATCCTTTGCGGTGCATAGCAACTTGGCGGAACAGGAAGCGTTTCTAAGGAAAATTCTTACCTGTAAATCGCATACATCATTTTCATTTAACAATAAAAAATCCTTTTAAAAACATTAAAGTAAACAACACATATGCTTACGTAAAAAACTGTACCTATGACGTCATTTCCTTCCCCGAATTTGTCCGACAATTTACGAAAACTGTCGAGCGCAAAAAGTTAAGTATGACGTCACAGTGATCTCGCGTTTTATATTCCCGCGATACATTTAGAGGTGGATCAAGCATCTGTACTGAATGTAACGTGTAGGAAGTACACAGTAGGGAGTTAACGTTAATATTGATACTGCGCTCACTATTAACGGTGACTCTTTGGCTGATTAGTTTTGTTTTGATGATTTTTTTGGGGGGCACAGTAAATACATGCAAGTTCCATGCTAAATTTATTGTCATATTGATCCAATCATTGTATACGTTAGGTAGGTGACAAAAAATTATTAAAAAAGAAAAGTCTAATCATTATTTGATCTACGTGTAGCCGCGTCATTATGTAATGAATAAATAAAAGAAAAAAAATAAACTGTTAAAATATCTACATGTATTTGTTATAGTTGCATATGTGGTCAAACCTTTCAATAATATTGGATATCACACACTAAAAAAAGGGGGGAAGGCACGTCTACAACGCTTATATAGCGTACAAAAATTAAAAAGATTAAAAACAAAAAACACCGTAAAACATATTATTTACATTTGTTAACTTCTTGCCTTGTCTGCAAATGTGATTTATACCTTAAAATTCCTGATCCTTATCCTTATCCTAAGGGTAAGTTAATATTAATGGAAGAGCCACAATAACAGTCACAAGCGTGAACTTTGATTTTCGCTTGTGACGTTGCAGTTTACAGCGTTCAACGTTTGTGACGTCATAATAAAACTCGTCAATTTGACCTTTGACTACTTGTTGCATTTAGAGGCATTTAAAGATCACAGAATTTAATGGCAAAACACAGTAGAATGTAAATATAACTTTTTATTGATCAACTTATTAAGATTGGATTATCGACTAGTAGATTAAAAACAGAATGTATTTTCTTTTCCAAAAGATATTTCTCCCATGGATTGTGCATTTGTTTTTTTGTAATTGAGCGCTGACTGACTTTTTTCGTACTTATTGTTAGGCCATTATTAATCACCGAATTGTCGACGAATTTCCCTGTTTTCCCAATTACCACAAAGAGCACACGCCGGGTGTGACCGGTCAGCAGAGAAGACTCACTCCTTCATGGCACATTTTTCTACCTCTAAATTTTGTAGATGTCCGTGTTTACTGTGCTCCTGATTTGTATTTTTCCTTTAAATTGTTGCGTTTGAGCATTGCTCGTTATCCCCACATGCCATTTTTATAAAACTTGTTGTCACAAATTGTATATACTCTAAGATCCTTATTCGTTTGTTTAGACATTCTCCCTTTACTACTTATTAACTATTTACTGGAATCTCTCACTGGATCATGCCCTTAATGTGATTTGATCTGAAGTCACCGATACTTTGGAAAATTACCTGGTTCGTGTGCATTTTACATGAAACTGAAATATGTAGAACTGCTGGTACATGTAACCCACTCTTCAGTGAACCTTTGTCCATTAAGGGTAAACAAGACGGTACAGTTTAGTTATGGCCAATGGTCTATGTTTTGTTTTTTTTTTTCATTCTATTACATTGGAGCACGTCTTAAACTGTCATGGTACATATATGACTGGCGTTTTTATCGTATCAAATACTTATTTTTGAACTATATACATGTATGATGTTATCCAAATTTGGCCCCAATAATTCGCCATTTTTAAAGAGTTTCATGTACATTAATTTGTTATGTTTATTTTTAGAAGAGTCGCCATAAAATATGTTCTTTGTCTATTTTTATTTATATGCAATCACCGGCAGTATATGACGTCACAACTGACGCTATTTCCATAATTGTATCAAAGTCAGTCAAAATTGACATTTTTCTGATTTCTTTTAAATGGGAAATATAGAATGATACTTTGAACAAGAACGAATTTTTTGTCATTGTGTCACTGGAGAGATACATTTTTGGTAAAAACATTTTTTCAAGCAATTGCTTAATGGTTTCTTATAGAAAAACTGTTTGATAACAAGCTGTTTTTATGCTAAAAATCACAGGGCGAAATACAATCTTTAAGCAAGTCCTTAAAGGTAGCTTAAAGGTGGCGTGAAGGCGGCTTAAAGGATATACAATCTTTAAGCCACCTTTAACGAGGCCGGGTCTAATTTGTTCTGCCCTAGATTTTTGGATGAAACTTTTTACATGAATTTCTACTGATATAATTATTATTTTAAGATTAAAAAATAAGACATTTACCTCACCGTTTGTTTAGAGGGTCATCTCAAAGTGTGTTAATCTTTAACATAGGACCCTATGGGATTTTGCTTGAAATGTATCAAATTTGAATATTTTTTTACATTTTTTCAAAACTTCTGCCCTAGGGATTTCTTTTTCTGTTCTACATATTAAAGTTATTGCTAAAAGGCATCTAATGGTCAAATAAAAAAAAACCTTTTACCTCCTGGTTTGTTCCAGGGGTTTTATCAAAGTTGATTTTTGTATGCCCAATTTCCCAGATTCGTCAGATAATGGCTATTTTTTATTTGACAAAAGCGGAAAAGGTGATCTAAATAGTATTATTAAAACATTCAGACATATTTAAGTAATAAAAAAATATATAACATCACATATTAAGGGTCATTGATATAAAATACATGGTTACTGTCTGAAATATATGAATTTAGCTATATTTAGGCGGGTTAAGAAAACGTGACCGAAGGCTAGGCTTGCTGAACCCTCTTCACGTTTTCGACCCGAGCCCAAATATAGCTTATACTTCGAAACATTTATGTTTATTCCACAATATAACATTATTTTTACGCATCAAACGAGATATTTTCAACAATTTTCGCTGAATATCTGCAGTTGAAACTATCACGCCATGGCGTCAACCAAGCAAAAAGATGACGTCACAATACAAATGAAACGCTGCGCGAAAGCGTGCGTACTCGTTCTGTACTCGGCCTCGTTAAGTCACCTTTAAGCTGAGCTTATAAGTCCTTAATGTTCAAACTTCTTTAGGTCACCTTTAAGCCATCTTTAAGCTACCTTTAAGCATCTTTAAGGGCATTTACGCTCCCTTTAAGTTGTCTTTAAACCATCTTTAAGTTCCCTTTAAGTCAAGTTTGGTCAAAGTGAACAATAAAAACATATGTTAAATGCAAAAGCTCCTTTATAGGGAGGGGAGGGGGTGATCTGAGTGATGATATAATTTCAAAAGAAGGGGGGGGGGGTTCCAGGCGGTTTTAATTGTCGCTCCATTAAACACATATCGCTATCATCAACAACGCTCCGATGGACACAGATTGCCGTTATAAGATTCTTTATAATTTTTTTTTGTTTTCGTTTCAAAGAAGATGGGGGAATAAGATGGCGCAAATGCCCATTCGGTTTAGTAGTGAAATACAATTTTAAATTTATTTTTCCCCAATCAGATCTATTCAAATATATTATAATACAACTTTGCGAAAGCAAAATTTCTAACTATAGTCAGTTTTTAATATATTTAACAAAAAAAAAAGAAAAATGAAATTAAAAATTTTGAAAATTTTTAAATTCATCCAGTCAATTCAAAATGATGTCATTAGACGCAGAATTCTGAGCACAACTTAGATATCATGTTTTAAAATTAGTCTGAGGTCATTTAAACGCGATTTAAATGAGTTTAAAATTTTTAAAAAATTTAAAATTCATTCGATCAATTCGAAAAAGATGTCATTAGACGCTGAATTGTAAGCGCAGCTTCAATATTACATTTAAAAAATAGTCCGAGGTCAATTTATAAAGATTTAATTAAATTTAATTTTTTTTTAAAAATTTAAAATTTATTAAATCAATTCGAAAAAGATGTCATCAGACGCAGAATTGTAACTGCAACCTGGATATCATATTTTAAAATTAGTTTGAAATCATTTTAACACGATTTAATTAAATTTCAAATTTTTAAATAAATTAAATTTCATCTAATTTATTCGAGAAAGATTTCATCGGACACAAAATTGTAAGCGCAACTTAGATATTATATTTTGAAATTAGTCTGAGGTCATTTTATTACGATTTAATTAAATTTAAAATTTTCAAAAAAATTAAATTTCATCCCATCAATTTGAAAACGATTCTATTAGACGCAGAATTAAAGTGCAACTTAGATAATATGTTTTAAAATTAGTCTGAGGTCATTATAACACATTCACTGAGTTTTGAAATTTAGCTTCCCTACTCGGAATTTCCGAACAATGATTTTCCTCGTGAGGCTAGATGTTCATGTCATCTATCATTTCTGAAAATTTCAGCTTCTTATCTTTGCTAGTTTTTGAAGAAATGTGTGGACAAGGAGAATTCGTCAAAAACGTGTCCTATATTTTGACCCCAGCTAGCTTCCGTACTCGGAATTTCCAGACAATGATTTTCCTCGTGAGGCTAAATGTTCATGTCATCTATCATTTCTGAAAATGTCAGCTTCCTTTCTTTGCTCGTTTTTTGAGGAAATGTGTGGACAATGAGTATTCGTCAAAAATGTGTCCTATATTTTGACCCCAGCTAGCTTCTGTACTCGGAATTTCCGGACAATGATTTTCCTCGTGAGGCTAGATGTTTATGTTATCTATCATTTCTAAAAATTTCAGCTTCCTATCTTTGCTCGTTTTTGAGAAAATGTGTGGACAAGAACTTTTTAAAAAATAACAAAATGGCGGATAACTTCAAACCGGAAGTTTTTTTTACACAATAAAAAAAAGGGATCAAGTTTATATAATAATAGATCGATGCTGAAAATTTGACAAAAATCGGACCACCCATCTCCGAGAAATCTTCTGCACAAAAATTGTAAAGAAAAAAAAAGGAAAAAAAAGTGAAAAAAAAAAACATTACAATAATAGAAGGGTCTTCCGCTGAAGACGGAAGACCCTAAAAATATTGTCGGAAATTTTGGTGGTATCGAACCCATAACATAAAAACCCTAGATATATACGGTTAGCTTATGCCAGGTACTCTAACCACTGAGTCATTTCAGACACAACAATGTCGGCTTTTTAAATATTATGTGTGACTAAGGTCACGAATTACCGGACTTGTATTATTTTTTCAATACGTTCAGTTGGTGGGATACAAAATGATATTTCTAATGTATAGGGGGTCATCTCTCCACGTTTTTGTTGATTGAAATCGGTTTGTTTTCCATTAGACCTTAATTAGACTATGAGAAAAATATGGAGCACAGACCCACTCTATAAAAGAAAATGCCTTGAAGTTCTAAAAAAATGACAATATTTGCAGGTTTTGATACGTATACGCCTGTTTGAGTCAACGTATTCCAAGTATTGAACATACCTACAGGTTACAAATCAATGATTCGTTAAATTTATATTGTTTTAAATGATTTAAAAAAAAACTATCGGATTTGTTGATACTTTAATTTTTTAGTAGCCTGTCCGACCGCGTATAGGCTTTTTACACGCCTTATTCACTTATCTTCTTATTTAAAATTATTGTAGGGGTGAGCACAGTCTCTGTATCTAAATTTGTGCATGAAATTATATTTAAGTATGTTTGTTTCCTATTATAAATTAAACGGTGAAAAAAAATCTTTCTCTCTCTCTCTCTCTCTCTCTCTCTCTCTCTCTCTCTCTCTCTCTCTCTCTCTCTCTCTCTCTCTCTCTCTCTCTTAGTTCATCCGGTTATTAAACAAAATAAAGATAATGAACAAAAACTGCATGATTTAATTTAATAATCGGTTGAAGGTATGTATTTTTTTCCAATTTTCATTATTTCTAGGTATAATTCTAGATCTGCTAGATACATGTTAAAGATGAAAAGACTCTCAACTGCCTTTGTTATATCGGGCAGGATATTACTGCTTTGTTTGTCTAGACATAGTTTTGTTTGTTTGTGTATATCTAATTAAAGTCTATTGTCTGTCTAACTTAAGAAAACCCCTGGAACTAACATAGAATATACAAGATGTACACAACAGTTGTGTCGTGTGCCCAGGTGCACGTTTGTGTATATCTAATTAGAGTCTATTGTTTGTCCAACTAAAGAAAACCCCTGAAATTAACACTGAATATACAAAATATACACAACAGTTGTGTCGTGTGCCCAGGTGCAAGTCAGGGTTTCTAAAGGCGTTGAAATCTTAGTATGTACGTGTATACGATAAGTCTAGTAAAATAAAATAAAATTTACATTTGTAATTCCTTTTCAGAGTATTATAACTCTGGGTTTCAAAAATGTTACGTCTACAAATTAAAGATACATGTATGTACGAGTAAATGTAGAGGCTAATTAATGCCTGTACCGGTGATCATAAATAGGGGTTAATTGTTTAAATATATGTATAAGAGTAAATATGTCACATACCCGGCCTGGTACATTTTACAATAAGGCCTAATAGTTTCAATGCATTTAATAAAAGAAATTATTTCATCTTCTTCCTTGCATTTTATTTAGCTATGAATTAGATGAACGTTTATCTAATCAGTTTAAATTTATTTACTAAGTAAGCCTAACGGTTTCCATTAAGGTATAATATTTTTTTTTTCACTGAAGACCAATATTTCCGTATTCCATTCTACATATATGCATGCATGTAATTTATAAATTAGATATGATTGATTGTTACAATTTGAATGGAAGTCAAAATCTGTTCAAGTAAAAAATACACATTGAATACATTGATTCAATATCCACAGATATAGTTGCCGTGGCGCAGAGGAAGTGAGGTGATGCTGGCAAACGAAGGGTACCGGGTTCGATCCTCGTCTTGGGCGTTGGATTATTTTTTTGTTTCATTTTATTTTCTAGAACAAAAACCGTTTTTAATACCTTTTCTATCATTATCATAAAGTTAATATATTTTGTTGTTTAATTAAGCACAATATTTAATTAAAAGATTCTTAATGGCTTAACGGTGGCTTAAAGGTAGCTTAAAGGTGGATTAAAGAAGTTTGGACATTAAGGACCTATAAGTTGTCCTTAAAGGTGGCTTAAAGGTGGCTTAAAGATAGTCTTTAAGCTGCCTTTAAGCCATCTTTACGCTTTCTTTAAGTCATCTTTAAGCATAACATATAGCTTAAAGGTGGCTTAAAGATCGTCTTTAAGCTATCTTTAAGGAGAACTTAAACTATCTTAAAGGAGAACTTAAAGATGGTCATTCATCCTGTGAAAACGACAATGGCGGGAAAAAAGGTAAATTTTATGATGTCGTATTTTTAAAGGGCCGTATTAGGCTCAAACCATATATAGTCCTTGCAAAAGTCAGAGCAATCACATTTTGTTCCAGTGTTTCATACAAACCTTAAAACAGGGATCTAGGCGTGGATACAATGTCTTTTTTTAGAATGCAAAACTAAACAAATTTTAATAGAATGTGAATCAGGAAAGAAAAGATATAAAAGTCAGATAACAACAAAGTTCAAAAGGAAAAAATAATACTTATTGTTTACACTTTAGATCAAATTAAACACGACTTTAAACACAACGGATCTATTTATTTAGAGAATGTGTATTACACACTGCCTCGTTTAACTTCATGTAAAGTTTAACTTAAAGACACATTTTCATTGAAATATTTTAGTGGTTATTTCAATCGTATCGTCAAAGTTGTTTATTTTTCAAACACTATATATATGCATTTGACATGATTTTCAAAATTAAAAAAAATATCTAATTCTAAATCTAAATAAACTTTTAACTAAGATGGGATTTTGTTATTATTTTTTGGACTAAAAAATCAAGAAACCCATCCGTTTCTTGTCAGACATATGCCAGAATAAAAAAAACCTCATAATTCGAGATTTGGGCTTAAAATATGGATGTCGAATATTTAGTATTAGGATAAATGTTAACTGGATTTAAATATTAATCTTCGTAATTAGTCCTACGCATAAATAAAATAAGTCACAATGTGATCCTTTTGTTTTCCTCTGCACGGTGTTAGTAAATATCCACTATAGAAGCCTTTAAGTTAATGATTTGAAAATTTTCCACCTTAGTCCACATTTATATAGATAGCAAAGTCTTTAGTACATAATTGGGATTGAAATTACAGGAAGCTAAATTGCAGCATTATAATTACTAACCTAAACTGATCTTTATTCCTAACTTATTTCTAAATAGGTATTTCATTTACGTATAACTTTGATGTAAGAAGGAATCTTGGATAGCATTTTTAAGCCTCTCTGATATAAAAGGTTTTGTTTTATTTTGATTTTCTATATTTTTGTTCAAGTTGGGTTTATTAGTGAAAGTCATATTAAGTGACGGACAAGTGTGACCGAGTGTGGATGTGAAAGTGGTGAAAATATACAATCTAGTTTGTTCATTTGTTAATAAATTTCATCAGTTCAAAATGTCTCAACTGTTTTGTAGAAACGCTTGGCTCATCCACGGTACAATAGTATTATCACATTTTGTAAAAGTGTCATTGTTAAGAAGAAGGTGTAGAGTATTTATCATGTAGTTCTATGATGAATTTTAACACCTCAAGGTCCCCAGATTAATTTAGGGGTCACGGATTTATTAATGTACAATTTTTACTTTACACAAATCATGAATATAAATATTTTAATTTATTGTGATGTAGTTTTTGAGGAAGTATTTCACAGGGTTTATTCAGAAAGGATTCTAAATATTGTTTCTGCTATGTAGTCTTTCCTTTTCATAAAGATAATGTGTACCACGTTATTTTTAATTTGACCAAGTAGCAGTAAAGAAAAGGTAAAATATTTGGATTTTTTTAGAAGAACGGCAGGATCAGCGATATGTTATCAGAGAAGCGTGGTATCAGAAGGTTTGTTTGCAGAAGACAATTATCTGACTTGCTACTATCAAACCTTTTGCAATTGTTCCTGTTATATCATGTTGATTGATTTTGATAGATATTGAATGCTCCTCCTCCTCACCCTTCTCCTCATCCTCCTTTTCCTCCTCTTTATTACCTACGAATTAAGCAAAAAAGATAAAAAGTGAAAGACAAATATGCATTTTCAATATAATTTCTGAGATTTTAATATCTTGATAATTTACAAATAAAAAAAAATGTGTTATTGTTTCATGCTGCAGATGATATATGAATTATAAGCCATATTGAACACATACCTTGTATAGCTAATGTTTCTTTCTTTTTCTTTTCTTCTTCATTAACTTAAAATTAAATTGAAAAGATAGAAAGTAGAAGACAAATATGTATTTTTATTTAATTTTCCGCGATTTTTTTTTTATTTACAGATTAAAACATTCGCTAGTGTTTGAACCTTCCCAACTAATTCCCCGCAAAAGTCGATGTCTTTTTGCTGCTGAAATTATATAAATAACACTACTAAGTCATAAAAGTACTGATATTCCTAATTTTTACTGATAAACGTAGACGTTTACTAACAATGTACTGACACTACTGATAAACTTAGAAAAGTACTGACTTTTTTACTGACGGTACTGAGAAACTTAGAAAGTACTGATAAAGTTAAACTGGACTGATAAACTTAGTACTGACACTTTTTACTGACGGTACTGACAAACTTAGAGAAGTACTGACAAGTACTGATATGTATTGAATTCATTGTTCTTACTCCCGCTAGAGCTTAAAGGACGTGAAATTGTATTAAATAATGTATTTTGAATTATAATAAAGTATTAAATGATTATTTGTAAAACCTATAAATGACATTTTTCTTGAAAGAAAATGTTAATTTTATATGTAATTTTATAAGTGGAGAAAAAATTGAGCCAAGTTCTGAAAAATACTGGCCCCGTTGTTTTTACTATTACTGAATAAAATTGTATCTGATGTTTTTTCTTGTATGTTATTTTTCCACATTTATTAATTAAGCCACCTAGATACAGTGTAAAATTTATATTTACTGATATTAATTTTGAAGCAATAACTGGGTCTGTTAAATTTAATTTGTTTAATGTTAATAAAATAATGATCATAAAAATCGTCAAAACTAGATACGACCTCGTTACGAGTAACGAATAGGTCTTCCGTCCGATTTAAAAAAAAAATTAAATGATACCATAAAATATTGATACAATTTCATAATTAACACCCCCCTCCCCCCAAAAAAAAATATTGAATAAAAATCCCTAATTACGTCAAACATGGGCCTGACGATGCATTTTTTCAAACCGATAATGTAGTGTTCAACAACTGTGATTCTATAATGCATAACAAAATATTTATCGTTTTCAAGTTATTCGTAATAGACTTTACGAGTTTCTTGGTTCCTAATTAAAGGGGCCAGCCCCTTTTTCTTGATTTTATTGGAAAGAACTTTTGATTTTCTACCACTTTTGTTATATATTATTTAACAAAATATCAACTGATAAAATGATTCAGATCAAAACGTATGAAAATTTTGAATGAAAACTCGTACCCAATTTTCGTGCCTAAGCGATTTCAATGAAATGGTGCCACTGGCGTAAAACAATATAATAGTGCACAACTTCAAACTATAGACTACCTATCCTGAAAATTTCGTATTCATATCTTGAATATATTCTGAGATCAGCTCTGCACAACATAGAAAATACGCCGTAACTCGGTACCGGAAGTGACGATTTCAAAATTAAAAAAAATGTCTAGAATTAAGACCTCTGGCAATCATCTGTGAAAAAATGGTCAAAATCGGCTGAATAGTTTCTGAGAAATCGCGTGCACAAAATTTGTGGAGAAAAATAATAACGAGTGACGAGTAGGTCTTCCGTTCAATTTTTAAACAATACAATTAAATATCAATGAAATTCCAGAATCCCCCCTCAACCATTCCCTTTCAGATAATGTATTTGATTGTCAATATCCTTTTAAATGCGAAACAAAGTGCTTTGCTTTTTCACATACAGTACAATAAAGATTTAAGATTTAAGTCCTCTTAGATCCCTAATTACGTCATCAATGAGCAATCAGTTTTAGTAACTGATATTGTTACGATCAACAACTTTGTTTCTATAATACTAGTATGTAACAAAAATCTTTATCGTTTTAAAGGTATGTGTAAAAGACTTTACGAGTGTCTTGGTTCCTAATTTAAGGGGCCAGCCCCTTTTTCATGAATGCATTCGAAAGTTCTCACGAATACCGACATTTTGTGTTCTTACGCCTATCTTAAATTGTTGATCATTTTTTTTGATAAAAATGATTGAATATTTTAGGGGCCAGCCCTCTAGATCCTTAATGGGGACACACATTGGTCTGTTGATTAGTGTAATCGATTAGAATCATCAATGGAGACAGTTTCTCTTCTACAAAGTTTAACAAAATACGTCTCCTTCTCTATATATATTGCGTCAAAGTTTAAGTACTTTGGCCCCTAAAAATCCCTAATTACGTTAGAAATGGGCGTGGCAATGATTTTACATGATATATATTGTTACGATCAACAACTTTGCTTCTACAATGAATTAGAAAATCTTCTCATTTTAAGGTTATTTGTAATAGAGTTTACCAGTGTATTTCTTGATTTGGTTGGAACGGTCTTAAGAATACAAACATTTTTTTGTTTTTACACTCATCTGAAATTGTTGATCATTTTTGAGATACAAATGATTGAATATTTTAAGGGCCAGCCCTCTAGATCCTTACTGGGGACAGAAATTGGTGTTTTGATTAATGGAATCGATTAGAATCATCAATGCACAAATTTTCTCTTCTACATGTACAATGCTTACCAAAATATGTCTCCTTCTCTAGATAAATTGCGTCAAAGTTTAAGTACTTTGGACCCTAAAAATCCCTAATAATGTAATAAATGGGCGTGGCAATGCTTTTACCTGATTCTTATTGTTACAGTCAATAACTTCGCTTCTATAATCTATTGCAAAATCTTCATCATTTTTAAGTTATTTGTAATAGAGTTTACGAGTGTTTTTGGCCCCTAAAAAAAGGGGGCACGCCCCTATTTCTTGATTTTGTTGGAAAGAACGTTTGATGCTTTACCACTTTTGTTATATATGTTTTAACAAAATATCAACTAATAAAGAGGTACAGATCAAAAAGTATGAAAATTTTGATTAAAAATTGGTACCCAATTTTCGTGCCTAACCGAGCTCCAAGAAATGGCGCCACTGACGTAAAACAACATAATAGTGCACAACTTCAAACTATAGACTACCTATCCTGAAAATTTCATAGTCATAACTCTGATAGTTTCTGAGATAAAGTCTGCACAAAATAGGTCGTAACAAAATAGAAAATCGGCCGTAACTCGGTACCGGAAGTGACGATTTCAAAATTTCAAAAAAAGTCTAGAATTATGAACTCTGGCAATCATCTGTGAAAAAATGTTTGAAATCGGTCAAATAGTTTCTGAGAAATCGCATGCACAAAATTTGTGGAAAAAAAATAATAATAAGAAACAGTACGAAAACAATAAAGTCTTCCGTTGGAAACGGAAGACCTTAATTAAAAAAAAAATGTAATATGGGGCTTTACTTGGTACACATAAAATCGTGTTGTACAAATAGGAAGGGATAGAATTAGAGTTGGATGTTTGCAAATGACTTGAAATGCCAGAGTTTTGTTTTTTTTATTTTCAGACGTTAAACATGTTTTATTTCAATGTTTTCCCATATGCAGATATTTACATTGGCAGATATGTGTTCTTATATAAACCCGTAAAATTGCGAAAACGTTCAATTCTGTATGAACTTTTGCATAACGCCACAATGATCATAGCACGCGCTTATCGCGTGTCGCATGGGTAATTGTAAACTTAAAATATCGGTAATTTTAACAGTTCTGAACGAGTTGTATCTTTCAAAACTTAAATATAAGTAAGAAATATCAATGTAAAAAAGTCACCAGGACATGCAATCGGTTGTTACGTAATCAAATCTACTAAGAAGCCCTTCGGGCTTTACAGGATTTGATCACGTGATTTCACTAAATATTACATTAGTAATCAGGTCATTTGATCACGTCATTTCATCAAAGATTACATTAGTAACATTAAATACAATTATATTTGTAGTTTTACAATATATATTTATGCTGAGTTTATTCCATAAGGGCAGTATTTCTAAAATTTTAATGTATACATGTAGATTTCTTTCTGCATCTTATTTGCAAAAAGAGCTTAATATCGTCAGAGCTCACATTAATTTTTTTTTAAATAGTGTTTTGTAAGCAACATTCTGAAAAGAATTCTGTACTGAAGCCACTGTACTGAGGTATCAGCACTTGTTTTAAAACATTCTTTGAAGAACTCTTTAAATAAAACATTAATTTCTAGTTCCATGGATAATTCACTTTTCCATTTCTGAATGGAATTTGATATAACATCTTTACTATGAATAAGATTACACACAATTTTCGAAAATTTTCAAACAATAAAACATACTCAAAGTAAAATGGAATGTTTAGATAGTGATCTTTTTTAACATAAGATCTTTTTATACACTGATATCTAACGAAACTAGATTTTGCATTAATGACACTGTTGTAAAGCATTGTACATATATTAGACAGCTTAAAATATTGTACAAAATCACGCTGTTTCAAACTTTGACCATATTCATTTAGAAAGTTACCTATAATTGTAATACCATGTTTATAACCATTGTAAATAAAATTTGATGCGGGATACAACGTACGGCGAACCGGTAGTCAGACTTTCTGCGCTAAAAAAGATCAACTATTACAAGGTTTATGGTAAAATGAAATCAATATGTTACCTTTATAACAAACATTTGTACAGTTTGTACACAGAGAGAGAGAGAGAGAGAGAGAGAGAGAGAGAGAGAGAGAGAGAGAGAGAGAGAGAGAGAGAGAGAGAGAGAGAGAGAGAGAGAGAGAGAGAGAGAGTGAGAGAGTGAGTTTGCATTGATTTTGAATTAAAAGTTACAAATAGTTTACCCAGAAATCGATTTCTCAATTCTCAATAAGTTCACAAGCAATCCTTATTAATTTTCAATGTATGTATGTTTTGTATTATGTATAGTTTTTTAGATAAACTTAGAGCGGTCAATTTAATCTTTTATCCATCAATATCTTATTTTACACCAGATCAATTGACAAAGAATCCAAAACACATATCTAACAACTGATTGATTGAAGTTAAAAGTTTTCAAAGGAGATGATGTTTACATTTTTATATAATAGCACTGTACGCAGCCCTTCTTGACAACTTCAAGTGCACGGTAGCGAGATTGGGAACAATGACTGACATACACACGTGTACATGTATAAATACACTCACTTCCTAAGATCTGAATGGCCCGTAAGTGATTATATAAAAGCTACTGTACACAGTCCTTCTTGACAATTTTCTGTGCACGGTAGCGAGGCTGGAAACAATGAGGTGACAGAGACATATGTTCTTGTATATACACACATGTCCTAAGATCTGAATGCTTGGTACTGCTAACCAATAATGCAATATATTGTTTTACATGTGTAACAACCCTGAATACCCCCCCTCCCACCCCCAGTTTTTCAAGTAAGGAAAACAGAATTTGAAAATTTTAATTCAACAGTTCTAAGAACTTTAAACAGCATTTGGCACAGTGATATGAACTAAAACTTAATTGCTAATTTTAAACAGGAAACACTGTTTTTAGATCATGCATTTGTGTACTACCCGTTACCGGCATTTGTATACGATACATTCATTAATCATTTATTAACTGTATCATTGCTTTATATGTACATGTATGAAAACAATTGTATACAATAATGCATATAGATACAGAACTGGAGAATTCACACTGTGAAAAGTTAAAAGTGCCAAAGAACGGAACTAATCCTACCTTCCGAAAATATCAACTCTCTTTCTCTCTATGCATCAATAAACAAAGCAAACATGTCAAAATATATGTGATCATTTCGATCGGTGTGTGATTATTTTGATTTGCTAATTATGTAGTGTTATTATGCGCTTTAACTCGGGCATGTTACATGGCCCCTCCACTTGTCTTTTTTTTTTTTTTTACAAAACACGGTAATTTGTTCAAATACAAGTAATGAGATATATAAGCGGTTTATCGATATTCAAGTCTAACTTGATTTGTGTCAATGTTGAGTCAGATTTTTAGATAAAATCTAGTCACCCCAAGCTTCAATGTAGATGGATAGGGTTAAATTCTAGATATATAGTATTTCACAAAGACAAAATAACAGATAAACACGTTCGGCCTCTGTCATAGGCGCTTCAAGCTTACAGCGATCAGAGGTACACGGAAACACGGCGCTTTGATTTACTAGAATGTAAAATACGTGGACCCCAAAATCATTACTTTTAAAAGTGTATAAATATTGTTTATGTTTTCCGGGGGGGGGGGGGGGGGGGGGTTGAGCAATATCTAATATTTATGCAAATGTAAGAAATTAGATTTGTCGATGGAGGGTGCAAGGGGGGGGGGGGGTGTCAAGATTCCCCGTAAATCTGCAGACGGGTAATACGGGTAGTCGAATGCTATGTTTTGTTATAGGTGATGAAGTTTTTTTATGTTTAATTCAAAAGTGTCAGTTTTTTAAGGACTTTTCGTTTCTAAATAATTATTAAACCTAATGCTAACTACATAAATATAATAAAATCCGACAGTGTCTTTTTTTTTTAAATAAGGCTCAATTTCTCCCTCACTTATAAAACTACATATAAAGTTGACATTTTCATTTAAGGAAAATGTTATTAATAAGTTTATTAATTTTTTATTTTTAATTATAATTCACAATACATTATTTAATACAATTTCACACCTTTTAAGCTCTAGCGGGAGTACGAACAATGGTGTCAGTACTTAGCTAAGTTTTTCAGCAACATCAATAAAACGTGTCAGTACTTCTCTGAGTTTATCAGTACTGTCTAAGTTTGTCAGTACTTATTCAAGTTCCTCAGTACTGTCAGTAAAAACGTCAGAACTTTTCTAATTTCATCAGTAATGTTATTACATTTTGAATTATTTAATTCTAGTTGTAACACGTTTTCTGATTGGTTGAAAAGTTGATTTTATATCGTATAAAGAATGTTACCTACGTCATAGTAAGACTTACGTCAAAAACGTATCAATCCGCCTGACGTTATGTTTGAATTTTGTACAATTTGATGTCATTTTATAGATCAATTGACCGTTTTTATCAACAATTGATAGCAAATAAATTAGATTATAAGGAATGAATTCAATATTTTTTAGTTTTATACGATATAAAATGGTTTGGAACAGTTTACGCGTTTTTATAAACCGCTTCGCGGTTTATAAAGCGTAAACTGCCCCAAACCATTTTATATCGTATAAAACTATAAAATATTGAATTCATTCCTTAAGTAAATGTATCAATTTATCAGTAAAAAATGGGAATGTCAGTACTTTTATGACTTAGTAGTGTAATATGCTATGTTGCACTAATACCTTGTTCAATTAAGACTGCATTATCACGTTTATCCGTTTGAATCAGTGGTAACAGTTCAGAGGTTGTTTCTGTTTGTTGTTCTTCGTCATCACTTTTCCGGAGTTGAATACCTAGATATTGAAGAATGCATAATAATTGCATTTACTAAATTTGTTTTTGTTTTCAGTACTATGTGCACTTATTTCATTGTTTACAATTTCATATATTTTTATATCCTTAAGTGCTAAGTAAATTTTATGAATTTAATTTAACAAATGATAGGAGAAATTGTTCCGAAGGATGCGGTTTAAATAGCCGACAAATAGCTGACAACCCCCCCCCCCCCCACACACACACTAAAAATTGTCAAGAAGGGCTGTGTACAGTAGCCATTATATAATCGCTGACTGGCCATTCAGATCTTAGGAAGTGAGTGTATATATACATGTACACGTGTGTCTGTCACCTCATTGTTCCCTATCTCGCTACCGTGCACTGCAAGTTGTCAAAAAGGGCTGTGTACAGTAGCAATTATATAACCGCTGACCGTGTAATAAAAAGTCAACATTCTTTCCTTTTAAAACTTCAAATTCAATCAATCAGTTGTTAAATATGTGTTTTAGATTTTTTGATCAATTGGTCTGGTGTTAAATAAGACATTGATGGATAAAAGATTAAATTGACCACTCTAAGTTATTCAAAAAACATTATACATAATACAAACATATGCATTCATAAAAATTAATTAGGATTGCTTGTCAACTTATTGAGAATTGAGAAATCGATTTCTGGGTAAACTATTTGTAACTTTTAATTCAAAATCAATGCAAACTTTCTCTCTCTCTCTCTCTCTCTCTCTCTCTCTCTCTCTCTCTCTCTCTCTCTCTCTCTCTCTCTCTCTCTCTCTCTCTCTCTTTCTCATGCTTTATTAAAAAAGAAAACCAATGGTAATCATCGATTGCAGTTATATGATTAAGATATAATAAGTTAGTATCTTATCTAATTTACTTCCCGCTAAATAGAATCAAGATACATTTCATCGAGACTATGTTATTCTATGCATCATTAAACAAAGCAAACATGTCAAAATATAGGTGATCATTTCGATCGGTGTGTGATTATCTGCACGTGCTAATTATGTTATGTTACCTGGCTCCTTCACTTGTTTTGTTGTTTTTTTACAAAACACGGTATTTTTTCAAATATTAATAATGATATATGTAAACAGTTTATCAGTATAAACAAGTCCAACTTGATTTGTGTCAATGTGGAGTCAATTTGTTTAGATAAAATCTAGTCTCCTCAAGCTTCAATGTAGATGGATAGGGTTCAGTTCTAGATTTATATTATTTCACAAAGACAAAATCACAGATAAACACGTTCTCTCTGTCATAACCGCTTCGAGCTTGCCGCGATCAGAAGTATACGGAAACACAGCGCTTCGATTTACTAGAACGCGGGGGTGTTAAGGAAGCATATGGGCAATATGCCGTCTTATTTTGACTGTTGTATTCAAAATCGTGAAATTAAATAATTCTTTTGAATAAGATCAAAAAACTTAGTATTATCCTTTAAAACAGATGTCAGTGGAATAAAATCGGGTAGTACATCACTGCCACATTGGTGCATTATCACGTGACAACTATAAATAGCTTACGTATATTCCTTAACATAAAATGAGATAGAACAACACTACCCCGCGGTTTCCAAAATAAAATAAACATACCAAGTGAAGGCAAAACATCTCAGTTTAATCAAAACCGCTGCTAGATTCCTATGTTTTTCCTTATTAAAAAGTTATTCATCCGGTTCTCGTAAAACCTTCCCAACGATTATAAAGTTTGCACGGAAAACGGCAAATTGCATTAAAACAACACAGAGCATGGGATTCTAGTAGCACTTTTCAATTTAAGCATTGATCAAACTAACGATACGTATACAATTTCAAGTTCAATATACGCGGAGTAGTGTTGTTCTAGTCGGATGTTTATATCGTAAACAACGACAGAGGAAAGCCTGGCCGAGAAATAAAAGCAAATTTACATACCTTTTAGCGAATGATTGATAAAACTAACATCTCCCCCAGTATTCCAATGTTCAATTCTCAATAAATCACACCACAATACTTTATTAGAGTTCTTAGAGTAGTTATATTTTGAATATGTTTACAATGCTTTCCGATCAAATTCACACGACATTAAACTTTTATTTATAACGTCATCAATGTGTAAATCTACGTAATACAAACTAATTTCTGGCAAAAATTGTCTTCAGTATTTTTTATTTGTTTTTTGGTCTACGTTTCGTTGCTTATATATTTGAATATGTACATAATAACTAAGATTTGTGATTTCACGGAATTACATGTAATTCAGATTCCATATGCTTCCTTAACACCCCCGCGAATGTAAAATGCGTAGACCCAAAATCATAACTTTTAAAAAAGTAGAAATATTGTTTAAGTTTTTCGGGTGTGTGTGTGTGTGGGGGGGGGGGGGGGGGGAGTTCTGAGCAATATCTAATATTTATGCAAATGTAAGAAATTAGATTTTTCCATGGAGGGTGCAAGGGGGGGGGGGGGGGGCAAGTTTCCCCGTAAATCGGCGGGCGGGTAATACGGGTAGTCGATTGGTAATAGCTATGTTTTGTTATGAGTGATCAAGTTTACTGATTTTTAGCTCAATAGTGTCAATTTTTTTTACTGACTTTTCGTTTCTAAATAATTATTAAACCTAATGCTAACAACATAAATATAATAAAATCCGACAGTGTCTTTTTTTTTTTTTAAATAAGGCTCAATTTCTATTTCACTTATAAAATTACATATAAAGTTGACGTTTTCATTTAAGGAAAATGTTATTAATAAATTTAATAATTTTTTATTTTTAATTATAATTCACAATACATTATTTAATACAATTTCACACCTTTTAAGCTCTAGCGGGAGTACGAACAATGGTGTCAGTACTTAGCTAAGTTTTTCAGCAACATCAATAAAACGTGTCAGTACTTCTCTGAGTTTATCAGTACTGTCTAAGTTTGTCAGTACTTTTTCAAGTTCCTCAGTACTGTCAGTAAAAACGTCAGAACGTTTCTAATTTCATCAGTAATGTTATTACATTTTGAGTAAATGTATCAATGTATCAGTAAAAAATGGGAATGTCAGTACTTTTATGACTTAGTAGTGTAATATGCTATGTTGCACTAATACCTTGTTCAATCAATACTGCATTATCATGTTTATCCGTTTGAATAAGTGGTGAAAGTTCTAAGGCTCTTTCTGTATGTTGTTCTTCGTCATCGCGTCTTTTCCGGCGTGGAATACCTAAATGTTGAAGAAAGCATAACAATTGCAATTACTAAATGTGTTTTTGATTTCTGTAATCTGTGCTTTTATTTCATTGTTTACAATTTTTAAACGTTATCCTCAAGTGATAAGTATGTTTTATTTTATTTAATTTAACCAATGCTAGGAGAAATTGTTCCGAAGGTTGCGGGTTTAAAAGCTGACAAAAAAAACAAAAAAAAACAAAAAAAAAACACACACACAATAATTAATTTGATTTATAAATAGAAAGAAAATGTTTTTTGAAAAAAGACAGTCTTTATTTTTGGAAATGTCTTCCTCACTATTAAACATGTTTTGTATTAATAAGGTAATGTTTTACATCCCAAGACAACGTCTTACGTAGTTCACGCTTTATTATGTCTTACGATTTAATTAAGGCATGAACGATGTATATAACAAAAGAACTAAATAGACCCAAAAAAAATGATTTATAACAAATTTATTTTTTAAAAGTGATGACTTCCGTAATCACAAAAAAAGAAATGATTGCTTTGTTAAATGATAAATCGCTGATTTTTTTCCATAAAAAATTATTTTTGTTGACCTGAGTGATTGTTCCGATGATTTTTTGAACATTAATCATTGAAATTCCATAAACATATCAAAATCCTGACTGAGATCGAAAACATGCATCAAGGCGAATAGATATACAAAGGGGGATCATTCAAACGTCATGCTATAGCAATACAATCTCTATTCTTTACGCTTAGGGACAATCATACTTATATTCTCCTCCAAAATAATCGTTAGAATTAAACTACAGTCGAAGAAAATTTATTTCATTACTTTAGAACAGTCTTTAAAAGCAGTGAATATTTTTTTCTTGAAATCAATTTTATCTGCACATGTTGCTGCAATTTCTAAATACCGATCTCAATCCATTTAACTTACAGATATCCAAAGAAACAGCACTATGCGATTTGAATATAGTTTTATCAACGGTTTGTTTATAAGAAAAACCTACGTTCACAGTGATGAAAAAATCACTAACAAGATATTTACCAATGTGATCCTGAAAAGGCCAACACGTTGTGTAGTTTAATTTTAATTAATAAAGGGCTTCAATTGGTAAGAAATATACACAATTTACAGGATTCTAAACATTCATCAATAAAAGACCTGTAATTCTCTTTAATTCGAGTGTGTGTAAGCAATATTGTCAATATATTATATGATTTAGCGAATGGAACATAAAATCATTAATCAAAATAAATAAATTCATAAACATCACTTAGAATATTTGTCAAAACATGATTTCCTGAAATCTAATTTCAGACTTTGGCTGATATTCATTATGTATGAAAAAAGCTCCAATTTTTACCCAAAATGTTTTATTTTAGCAACGGTCCTGACTTTTACAAACCCGACGGACCATCCAACTACCTTTTTGTTAAATAAGCACTTTCTCAATGTACATCTTCTTTCCTTTTTAAGCGCTAAGCGTACGCAGTACGCAAAGTGCTTACTGGCATTGCTTTTCGGGGATGCCACTTCCGAATAAGGTCGCTCAAAGAGCATACGTAATTTTATAAACAACATGTTGCAATGGGGTTCCATACAAAAGTTCACGGGCTGTGATGTCGGTAAAAAGGCAAATAATTCCTAGAACAGAATTGCCAATATATCGTGGATCTCACATTTTGTTAATCATATTGTTTATTAAAACATTTACTTAAAATACGTGATCAAACTTACAAATTGTTCATAAAATATAACTTGCAACAGTATATGCAGCTTTACCCGCGTTGTAATACACCATTTACAAAGGAGAGCGTGGGTCGGCATTTTGTAAACACAGCTTACCGATAACAAAATTGAAGCTAAAAAGGCTGGACTAATTCACACTTGACTTCACAGCTCAGGAAAATTTATAGATAACCTTGCGTTATTTGATTAGAAAACCGCATTCATAAGATAAGTAAAAAGAAACGGAGTCGAGGAAGTGTAAAGTAGTTCAAGCGAGCGAGTAAAGCAGTAGGGCCTACTGTGTAGGTTTTTTTTATTGCAATATATTACAGTATACATTGTATTGGTAGTAGGACCAATTAGAAATGTGACTCTTTAGAATTGTTTACACATATAGCAGGAACAGCTTTAATATGTTTAGTGTTGCTATTCATGATATGGTCACATACCACTATTTTTACCCCGTGCTCATTGACCAATGCAAGTAGTTCCATTCTAAAAATGTATGTATTATTTCAAAAATTCCTAGGGGTACTAAATGGTCGAATTTGGTTCCTTTTATGGCATGGATGGAAAGAAGAAGGTTTGAAAAAAAATACAGGCAGGAAAAAATTTAAAAAAATTATCTTTACAGGCGCAATAGAAAGGGTGTAAACGGGCCAATGTTTACACAAATTCCAAAGTGAAAGTGAATTTTTCATGGTAGGGGTTATTTTAGGGGCCATATCTCAGTCCCCTCTCGATTGATTTTCCTGTAGTTTGGATATGTTGTTGGACTAGTGTCATTCTATAGGTATGCTGTATTTGAACTCATTTGAGCCGGTGGAATTTTTTTTATGATTTATTTTTGTATAAAGGAATAAGAGGGAAAAATAATTGTGGTCTGTGTCCAATCAGGTCAAAGGTCAAAATCCACGTTTATCAACTTAAGTCTAATTTTTCGTTATTTTTCAAACAATTAGGATGAATAATGACATTTTGTGGGGTTCTTTTTTCAATTTTGGCAGATAATATGAAAAAATAACGGTAAAAATTGTGTGAAATGGATTTGAACGGGCTGCTACTACATGTATTATGCTTACCTATATTGGTCGGCATCATAATGATAATCCAATTAAAACACAATAATGAATTCCTTTAGCTGATCTTAACTAATCCTTTTCTGCATATGGAAAACACAGACATGTATGTATACACGCGAACCCATCTAATCAAAGAGCTGGATAAAACTAGTACCCGCTAATGATACCTGCAGACCTGTGTTGTGTACGTGACTTCAGACAAATATCAGTTATTTGTAACATGCATGCATTTTTATGACCTATTCTTTAAATCCACTTGCACCATTTTATTAGGTAAATAACAGCTTTAAGGTGGTGCAGGACACCTGCATATTGTGATGTATACTTTCTATTGAGATAAACAATAAAGTATATTAAATATTAATTAAATATTTACCCCCAAATAATGTTACCTAACATTGAAGCGCAGTGGGTTAGAGCGTTTACATGTCTGTAAGAGCATTGGGGGGGGGGGGGGTCCAAGGTGTATTTTTAGTAATTTTACAATTGATAATATAAATGAATTTTCATGGGGGAGGGGGTGTCTGGACCCCTCACTCCCACCCCTTCTCTAAATCTGTGCACACGATGATGTTCATATATATATGCACACAGAAGCAAATCTAAAACCGGTAACCGCCACGGTGAGGGGGCATAATTTAATTTTTAATTTTGTTTGTAATAACTATATAGACCGTTATACTTTCTATGACATGAAATGTTAAGATTATTGATTAACTGAAAATTCACTGCAAACAGTTCAACCCCCAATTGCACATAAAGTGCTGCTCATGTGTATTATCATATGGGAAGGGATCTCAACCTTCAGTTATGAAAATTATAATTTTTAAATGTATTACCGGAGTTTGCATGTGGCCTTCATTTTTAATTAAACTGGTACAAAACAGTGTTATTTAGAGGCAAACACTTGGTGCGGGTATTACTGTCTAATGAAAGCATCTAGTTTCCTTTTGTTTTCAATTCAGCCGGTTCAGATTTTAACTCACTATTTGTTTTTAATCCATTAATTCAACTCAGTAGCTCTGCATCAGCTGAAGGCGTATCCATTTTGAATATTGTTGTTGTTGTTCTTTTGTATTCATACGCGCCGCTTGATTTACATCATTTACATTTTTGATCAATGACACTTAACATTTTTTGATTTGAAAATGTTTTATTAAATGATAAGAAATGAAGATAATAATTTTTCTATTGATCGACGTGTCAAAGAAAAAATTAACCGGAAAACTTCATCAATGCGCGTAGCTTTAATTACAGCAACCTTGGTGCATTACGGCAAAACATTGCAATTTCATTTAAACTACATCAAGAATATTATGTTATTCCCCATAGAATATATATTCATTCATATCTGAAAACAAAAAACAAACCAAAAACAAAAAAAAAAAAAAAAAAAAAAAACAAACAAAAAAACAAAACAAAAAAAACAAACAAAAAACAAACAAACAAAATTAAAAAAAAAAAAAAAAAATGTGTTTCCATTTTATGCAATTTGCAAGAATAATGTTATGGCATACCAAAAACAATACAAAACGTGAATTATAGCGGCAAATTTTAATCAAACCAACTTTCAACTATCGTAAGGTGTTAAAAAGGTTCGGTACTCAATAAATTAACCATCAGTTCTGACTTAAATTTTCAGATATTTCATTAGTTACAAACTATCACTCTATTCCTCTATCTTTATACAGAGTTTATCTTCAAATGAGATAAATATAAAAGCATCCAGCCCTCGTATGGGTTTTGATGAACATTTACATCGATAAAACTAAAAGGTTTATTATAAAGTTATTCCTGAATTCTGTAGACAGAACAGAAGTTGTTAAAACACTCTTATTAAGTATATGCAGGTCTGTATCGATAATTCTTGGACTTTATTTTTATTGTTTTTTAGAGGGAGCTGGTTTTTGCTGCATTTGTTTTTGTTGTTTCTTTAAATATTTAAATAAATGGTATGACAATGTTAATATTCTTACAATTAAAGTAAATTTGTTAATAAATGAATTTATAAAAACAAGAATAGAATTCCTGGGTCCCCCGCCGGTCAAGCAGTATACTAGTATCGAGTCCATCGACCAAGGCTGATTTAGGAACTTGACCAAGGTATTAGTGGTATAAACATTTGGTATAAATTTAATGAAAATCCGTCAAAATTTGTAGGCATGAGAGCGCTTACAAGGTCAATTTTTGGGAAAAAAACGGAGTCATTATTGTGGTCAAAGTCCCATAACTCCAACAAAAATTATCGACCAATGCTGATTTTCGAATTTGACCAAGGTAATAGTAGTATAAACATTTGGTATAAATTAAATGAAAATCCGTCAAAATGTGTAGGCATGAGGGCGCTTACAAGGTCAATTTTTGGATAAAACGGAGTCATTATTGAGGTCAAAGTCCCATAACGCCAACAGAAATATAGACTGTAGGAGCTGATTTTCGAACTTGACCAAGGTATTAGTAGTATAAACATTTGGTACAAATTTAATGAAAATCCGTCAAAATTTGTAGGCATGAGAGCGCTTACAAGGTCAATTTTTGGATAAAACGGAGTCATTATTGTGGTCAAAGTCCCATAACGCCAACAAAAAGTATCGACTAATGCTGATTTTCGAACTTGACCAAGGTAATAGTGGTATAAACATTTGGTATAAATTTAATGAAATCCGTCAAAATTTGTAGGCCTCCGAGCGCTTACAAGGTCAATTTTTGGATAAAACGGAGTCATTATTGTGGTAAAAGTCCCATAACTCCAATAAAAAGTATCGACCAATGCTGATTTTCGAACTTGACTAAAGTAATAGTGGTATTAAAATTTGGTATAAATTTAATGAAAATCCGTCAAAATTTGTAGGCATGAGAGCGCTTACAAAAAAGTGTGACGGACGGACGCACGGACACACGGACGCACGGACGCACGGACACACGGACCCACGGACGCACGGACACACGGACGGACGCCCGGCATTTCTATGTTCCTGCTCCGCGTTGCGGTGGGGGACAAAAATAGTACGAAACCATAGAAGTAGACTGTAGGAGCTGATGTCTGATATATGTTTATTACGAAAGCCGAGAAGGATCATTCGAGATACGAGATTCGAATTTCGAAATACGAGATTCAAGATTCGAAATTCGAAATTCAATATCTAATTAACCAATCAAATCAAGGATCTGAAAACACGTATCCTAGCGACATCAAACTGTTCTAAATAAAGATTATTAGTACATGCTCTTATATACAAATAAATGCTATGTTCACTTCTCCCTAGCTAACTAAATAATTGTTTGTATTTATTTTTACACAGAATATTCAAGTAAAATAGTAATAATGCAGTGTGTTTCGCAGATCTATGTGATTTTGTTTGCCCTTGTGCATTTTCACCTGATGCGTTTGAACCCTGGGGTATTTCACCACCAATAGTTTAATACCCGGCTTTATTCATCCTTTTTGTGTAAAAATGCGGTTATGGTAGAGAGCTTCATAAGCGGAGCCAATTTTTTTTCGGTAGGGGGGTACTAGGCCAATTTTCAATAATATTACTACGTATATTAAGCTTCAATTTTCCCGAGGAAAGTCCAGACCCCCTCCTTTATAGACCCCTCCGCGCATGAAGATTAGTATATAAAATACGTTTTAATCTGAATATAAATAATCAGTCCAGGTTTCACCAATAAATATAAGCATTACTTATCGTTTTTTATGTATACAGGCATACACTAGTACTATGATTATAAACTAATCATTGAAATATTATCACATCATACGGAATAATTAATATATACAATTTTTTCCCCTTTTCTTGAGTAAACAACCTCTTATGAGTCTTACTTTTGGCATTGTTTTCAATATAGAAGGATACATATTTTGTACAATTAAAGGTAGGGATAATAGGGTGCCAATTTGTTCACATTGCCGATTTCTTGTGCAGAGAACAGTAAAATTTTAAAAATTTGATTGTGCATGAATTTTTCAAAATCTATTGTTGTAGTTTGTTATAATTCATTCATTGATATATCAACAAGAAAGAATAGAAGGTATAGACAGGCATATGTATCACACCCAAGTTGACTGTAGTTTCCTACCCCCCCCCCCCCCAATGCATCAAAATTGACAATAATTGCATATAAATCATACAAAAGTTTACTTTGTATGTAAGTAACTCTCTAAAGATGTAAATAAGCACTGCAAAGATGTGTGTACTTAATATACTACTACATTACACTTAGCCAGATAAAATGTAATCAGGGTGAAGCTACAAGGGGCGAGAAGTGCAAATTTACCAATTTGTCGCCATACACACAGAACACCAAATAAAGAAACTGTGTTTGGTGTGGGGAATGCATAGAAGATGGCGGCAAATTATCTCAAATAACCAGTGCGGAAATCAACAAATAGGCTGTTATTTGTTACCTATCCTGCAAATACATTGATAAAAAATGTTATCGTCACATAACATAGTCGATTAAGTTAATGTTTACATATTATGGTCAACGTACATGTAATTCTAATGTACATGGAGGCGGACGTATCAGGCGGGGATCCAGAAAAATTATTTCCAAAAATGATCGGTTGAATTACATTAGATGCTTTGAAAATTGTCTTAAAGTATCGCGCGGGTCAAAATGCATGATAGAAGCTATGTACAGTGTAATTGGAAACTTTCATTTTATATCAATATGTATAGTAATACCTATTATAACAAATGAGAGTATAGCCCAACTGCCACAAACAATATATGTCTTTTACCGGCACCATCCCCTCCCCATAAAAAAATGAAACAATTGTCGTTTTATTTGCTAAACATGTGTGTGGTTCAAGATTTTTCTAAAGGACATACCCGATTAGAATTGAAAAATGAGTCGTTTAAAACTAATTTTGTCAAATTATTTAGATTCATTTAGTTATATTTTGGTCCATTTGGGTAAATAGATGCACCAGCGTAGCTCTAATTTATATATAATCAGGCCATAAATTCGAAATATTTTCAAAAATTAATAGCTTTAAAACCAGTGGATAAAAAAATGAAAGTCGAACTCGATGAGTGCTAATACCTGTGTTGAATGAATGGTACAGTATGATATGCGCAAAAAGGTCCCGTCTACTCATTCCTACCCTATATTTATTGGAACATTAAATCCAATTATAAGAGTCAAATTTAATTAAGTAATTAAGTACGGATATATATATATATATATATATATATATATATATATATATATATATATATATATATATATATATATATATATATATATATATATATACCTGTTTATCAAAAGTAAAACTACTCATAAATTATCTATAGTGCATCGTTATGGAGCTACACAGAGAGTTTGAAATTAATTTGCCGAGCCAAATCAAAAAAAGCGCCTGGAAAACGAAGAGAGAACGAAGTGGGGACAGATTAACTGAGAAATTAAATTAGGACTATATAGCCCCCCCCCCCCCCGAAATTTATATACTGAAAACAGATTATTGAGTACAACATCCGCACACAATTTAAAGAAAATTCCATGGGTTTTTTTTATCATTTTTGGTAGCTAATGTAAGAAATCACAATTACCCCAAACCCCTCCACGGAAAAGGAAATGCTAGGTGATCAGAGAGAGAGAAAGAGAGAGAGAGAGAGAGAGAGAGATAGAGAGAGAGAGAGAGAGAGAGAGAGAGAGAGAGAGAGAGAGAGAGAGAGAGAGAGAGTCGATGTAAATCACAAGTGCGTTAACACCGTTCAAATTAAAGCTTGCTAGTTGGTCTGCCCTATCCTATCTACCTCCTCTCTTTTCTCCTATGAGTGGCTTAACTGTGTGTATATGCTTGTATCAAATCAAACAATTTCAAATTCTAAATCAAAATTGAATATGACACTACAAAACTCTCCCTCTCTCTCAAACTCTCTCTCTCTCTCTCCCTCTCTCTCTCTCTCTCTCATATCGACAATGACATTGATACCCTACAATACACTTTTCCTATCTGGATTGTTGTCGTTAAGGTTGTAAATCATTATATCTCCTATGGTTTAAAACTTTATCATAACCTATATTTTGACATGTCGATTATTTCATTGAATTTCGTTTCATAGCTAAAACCACACTCAGTTTAGTTTTTCTAAAATATATATAAAAGAAGAGAAAATTTTTAAGATTTAATATATTTTCAGTATGTGTTCTTATTGGTCACACCCTAGGACCCGAATCCCTGTTCAAGGGGTCATGAATTTCACAATTTTGGTAAAGTCTTCATGATCATCATTACCATGCATTTAGTTTTACTCCTTTTTTCTAAGATTCAATACACTTTTACTATATGGCCATTTTAGCCCAGTAGAGCCACGAATTTCAAAATTGTGATTCCTCTGAACATAGAGATGCTTTACACTAAAAAAGTAACTAGTGGCCTTGTAGTTTTTAAGAAGAAGTTAAAAATGTAAAATGTTTACAACACAACGCACTCTCCACGACGCACACCGCACGACAACAGATGAAGACCAACTGCAATTGCTAAAAAAACCACTTCGAATGTTCAAATACTCAATTAATTCACCCACTATTCCCCGCAACTCCATTTAAAAATCAAATATTATTTTTTATCTGAAAATGTTCAAAGACCTGTTTTTAGTTATAATTTAATCTACTTAGTGTTGATTGTACTCAATTTCATGCTTTAGAAAATAATAAATACATGTTTTGTTGCTGTCAACAAGGCATGTAAAAGCCCAAATTTAAAGTTACTCCATTAAAACTTCTGGCATATGTATATTATGAATTATTTTATCTTAATTTGTACACTTTAACTATTATCATACATAATTTTGTGGTAGTGAAGGTTGAATAACAGCTAACCAGGGATGAGGCCGATTACTTTTAAAATTAATGGATTACATTGCAATAACTTAAAATTTTAAAGGTAATCGATTACAAATTGATTACATCCAATTCTAGAAGTAATCGATTACACTAGATTACTTTTCTTTTTTGTAATCATGATTTTTTGTGATTACTTTACATTACATAACCAATATTTGCTGGTTTTTTTAAAATTAGTTCAAATAATTATGTTTATGTAAAAAAAACAATATATTTTTCCGTTGCATTTTATTACTATTACCATTCTGGTTACGTTTTTGTATGTGTGCATCTATTGCCACTTGAAATGTTTGTTTTCTAATCATCTTTAAGAGTTGCATTTTAGAATATATATCTGTGTTTGTTTAAAAAAAAGAGAGATAGAACATTAATGTATCCATCAAATAAAAATGACAATAGCAAACTCTCAGCCATCTCAAAAATCTATATAGCGATACACAAGTTCAAAGCAGAAAAACGGAGACCTCTAAAAAGATAGAGGTGGGATCAGGTGCCTAGAAGGAGAAGACATCGCCTGCAGACCAGTCACACCCGCCATGTGCTCATTGTCAAGATCATGAAAAAAAGGAAGAAACCGTAGCCAGTCCGGTGTATAATGATCTACTAAGAATGGAAAACGCCAGAAAGCATTGTACTTGCTGACAAGGTCGTTGTTTAGACCATAAATCTTGCGTTAAGATGCTTTTAATGGAGGTTCTTGATAGTCTTGTTCCAACAACTTGTTTGTTAGTATTTTGCCTCGTTTGAGAAATTGTTTGCATGTAGAGCATGCTCTTGCATAACGAATAAGATGAGAGACAAAAACCCCATAACCAGGTGATGATGGTTTATTGCTACATCAGTATAGGAGGTCGACGATGAAAAAATTAAAATCATTTAGTTTGTCATATAGTTTACCATTAACTTTTTTTCTATTAAAAAGGAAAGGACATTAATGTGTCTATCAAATGAAAAATGACCATAGCTGTGAACCATCTAAAAAATCCATATAGCAATGCACAAATTCAAAGCGGAGCAACACAGATGAAACATATGTCTCAGGTATCTTCAATTCAAGCTCACTGGGATATAACATAAGAGTGAAAGTAACTGTTTTAAGAGGATAAAACATTATTAATTTAATTAAATGTCGAGTTCAAGGCCACAGCAAGTGTTCTATTTTTGTCTTTCACAAGGTTTGGAATAAACTCTGCTTCATATGAATATAACAATAAGTCAGTCAATAGAAGTGCACAACTTATACCCATGGAAATTCTGACTGGTTGTTGGATGGTCTGGTCTCCAAAAACTACATAGGTGTTGTCTATCATAAATTCAAGCATCTTATAAATGTCAACTTTAGAGTTCTTGTCTGTTAAATGGTTTTTAACGAAATACTAGTAGTTTTGAAGGTTTTCGATGACAAGGTAATAATCTACGAGTTCTATTTTTATTCAAAAAACAACTCTCGATGCTATCAAAAAGCCTAGATTTTAACTTCACATGAGAATTGGTTGCATAAAGCGTTTAGAAATTGTACGATTTGATGTTATTGATTTTGATAAGATTTTGTGACCTCAAAGTTCTAATAATTCTTCAGGGTTTTTTAGTACCCATATCTGATTCACACCGCTTCTGGTGTATATTGGTGTATAGTACTCTTGAATTTTCTCCTTCGCTACTGTAATAATTTTAGAGCAAAGAAAGAGTCTTGGTATAACACAATGTTGAATTATATAGATTAAACAGAAAACCGTTTACCTATAATTGACTGTGTTGACAAGTGCTGAACATAAACTACAAATTGGTATAAGTATATGTTTTTACTACAGTTATCACAGTGGTTGACAAGGCATGCATTGATAACTATATCACTGTTGTTATAATGTTACCTAAGCTTACTAAAAGCACACCTTTATCATCTTAGCTGCCAAAAACATATTTCATACCCATTTCTTACTGAAACCATATTATCTCTAATGAACTATGATTTCAAGCCTTTTAATTTTACTAATAAAATCATAAAAGTATTTAATAATTCATCATGACTACAGGCTTTTTTAAGAATAAATGGTTCAATCACGATTACTTGTAATCAGAAAAACAGATGATTATTGATTACTCATTAGTCTGTAATGGATTACAGCTGATTACAATTACACCATCCTTCAATCTAATCTGCCAAACTCGCCACATGTCCTTTTTTGCCCTGTAGGAAAGTCTTAACAAATCTGGAATTGTGTAAATGTATTAAATATTTAGACTCGAAAAACTTAAGAAATCTGGAATTATGTGAATGTATTGACCATTTCCTAGTCAGCTATAAACTCTGCTCTACCCATGGTTTGCTTTGCTTCATCCTCATTTTGTTGTCTTAGTTCAATTTAAATAACAGATATTTTGCTGCCCCCATCTCCCCACCACCCAAGAGGCTGTTTTATAACTTGCCGCCCCCCCCCTCCTACCTTGGTCGGAAAACGTGAGTAATTTTGAATTCTGTTAGTGTATTCATCGTACATTAATCAGCTGCAAATCTTCAGTTTGTTTTGTGTTTGTTCAGTTTAAATAATTTGCCCCCACCCGAGGCTGTTTTATAACTTGCGGACCGCTACTATTGTCGGAAAACTTAAGTAACTTTAAGTCCTGCAAGTGAATTAAAACCCTGCTTTGCTTTCCCTAAAATTTGTTCTTTACATACTCAGACCCTGCTTGGTTCCACCAGAGGTTTTTTGCCTTTGTTTTTAGAATCAAATCACTCAGACCCTGTCGAGCACCCCCCAGGCTTCTATGATATTGTTTAGGTTTGTTGAGTAGCCAAAAGTAGCTTATTTAGTTTACAAATACTAGTAGCGCATTTTGTTTTGCCCTTTGTTTTTTTTTAATGTTATGTAAGTTCTTGTACACAATAGTTGTACTGTTTATGAAGCTATATAGATTCATATGCTGACAAATTGCACATTACAATGCACGCATCTATCAAATCTATCAAATCTGGAAGAAGGTATGTATAAATTCCATTTTTCTTTTCTACCAACATTTACTTAATTGCGCGCTCTTTAGATGTGAAAATGCCTCTGTACCTAACAACATTTTTAAATTGATTGGTTTCTAATTCATTGTAATGCCAATAATCATATTTTTGGCAAAATTGTCTTTCAATATACGGTTCAGATAAAACAAAAAGAAACCAAAATCAACTGTCTTACCTTTCCTGTAAATGACACACAGCATGGAGAATAAAATGATAGGAATAAGTACTCCAGCAAGAATTGGCATCATAAATATTTCATCATAGATGAAATAGTCATTATATGTTAGGGTTTCGTTTTTTTTTTCATCAGTGGACGCTGTTGTACTGTAATTCCTAGTGACAATCTCAACATGTGTTGGTTTCGTTGTTTCTGGAAGACTGGTTGCTGTGTCTGAACTGTTGAAAAAAAGAAAATAGAAAAACAAGCACATATGTATTGCACTGTATGTATACTGTAACATGTCATTTGTAGAACACTTTATTGCAGTTCTTCGAATCAAACAGATAAGAATGGGACGATTTGTTATATTTTTGCTTGTTTTCTTTTGTTTGTATTTTTTTTAAAATCATTTTAAAATAATTTGTCACAAACACCGACAAAGCGTGCCTGCTACGTTTCTTTGCAATATATTGTCCGATACTTTTTAGAGAAGGTTTAAAAATACACTAATATTGGTATATGATGTGTTTTTGTTTAAATTTTGTTTTAATTGTTTTTCTCACTTTGTCGCAATTTTTTAAAAATACTACGATAATATGCGGTGATCAAGAATGGTGTTCAAAATCAATGGAAAAACACAAAACAGGAGCAAGCACGGATGCTAAAAAGATGCTAGCTGACAGAGGAGGATAACATCTGGCCCCGATGTTATAAAACTTTCTTAAGTGTGATCTCAAACTCCAAATCGTACGCGTTCTCAGTAATCGAGATTATAGAATAGTTCATACTCATATTCGTACTTCGGCTGAGTAAACGGCGATTTTCTGAGTAAGCTTCAGAGCTTTCTCAAATTCGTACTCAAAACATTTAATCTACAAAAAAAAAGTAGTGTAACCATGTTCAAAGATTACATATTGTAATGGTGCTGGTTATACACTATGATTTAATAATAATTAGATGTAAGTAATAAAAATGCAAGGCTTTTACTATTTTTTCAATGAAATATAATTGAGATAAATTTAAGAGAAAGGGAAAGCTGCAACCACCAACAAAAAAAATAACTTAGATATTTCGTTCCTTTAATTGAAGTACATATACATTTAAATGCACGTTCAAAATAATTTAATTGAATAGATCGGCTTTTTTAAAATTCTGTTTTTAAATAGTCAAATACGACCACCCATACTATTCATCTTTTAAAATAAAAAGAATATTATGTACAGAAGTGTACATGTATTGCTATTAATATCGATTGGATGCACTTGCGGGGTCCCCTCTTTGATTGTAGGATAGTTCTAAACATTTCAAAGGATGGGGATAGATAAAAAGTATAACATTTTCTATTACTTACTTATTAACCATTTATCACTTATGTTATATGCAACAAACCTTGTATTGGAAAGGAAAGTATTTTATAGAATAAACGGTAAATCAGTGGCGGATTCAAGGGGCGTATACCTCCCCCCTCCCCTAGAATTGTCAAAATGATTTTAATTCATAATCCTTCTGGCAACAAAATGCAAGTCTTAATTATATTTTTTTTAACTCATGGAATTTTTCAAAATTATACTGATATGAATGGTGTAGTATGAAGAAAACCCGTGGGTTAAATGGTGTAACGTACAACGTACATAGAGACTCAGGGTTCATATTGCTAACCTGGTATACATTGGCCAAAATTCTAATCAAAGCAGCTTATTAAGGTTTTCCGCTGGGAGCGGAAAACCTTACTATTATTCTGAAAAATTTTCAAATTTCTTATTATTTTTTTTTTCTTCTAGACGCCAACTTTGATCCTTAATATCTCGCTCGTTTGTTCACCGATTGTTTTGAAATTTTCAGGACTGATAACAATCCGCGTAATGTTGTCGTTTCATATTTTAGTTGAGGAAAATCCTTATCTGGTTTTGAGTTATTCCCCTTTAAGTAAAATTTAACGACTTCTTTTGTCCAGGGGGTTTAGCTTTAAGATGGGCTGGTTTGGAAGCTAATACATTGAATTTGTGCGAGATATAGTTTATTTATTATTTAAATGCAAATAAAAGGGGTGGTATAGATGTTGAAACAAAGGTAAGAAAAAAAAATCAAAAAAATTCGCGTATTTTCCATGTTAGTTTTCTACCTGATAAAAATGTGTTATAACATGTATTTTAAAAGTTCTTGGTCTTACTCAGACCTTTCATTCGGTATGCCGAAAAAAGGGCTGGCCCTTATAATTAGGGAGTTAGAGGCGTCCAAAGTTTCTTATCAATAACTTAAAAAGGAATAAAAATTTCTAATGCATTATTGAAGCAAAGTTGTAAAGAAATTCATTTTGAATCCTTCTATAGTATTCAATTTAATGTTTTCGTAATTTATAGTCAGTATTTGCAGAAACAATTGTTGTCAGTTCGGTCCATTTTTGTGAGGGTGCGCACGTTTATGAGGTTATGAAAGGGCTTCTTGTTATGCACTAACTGATACAAGTAGTGCGCAAACATAATTCCACATAAAATTCCCAAATGTTTTTATTCATAAGTACATTTTCATTTCATATAGATGAACCTCTTTGACCTTATTTTTGTTGTTTGTTTCATAACTGTGCCCCTGTCTATATTTAGATGCATTACGAGACTTAGGTAACCGATCGATAGGAGATTCAGGCCGTCGCCTAGACGATAGTGCATGTGCTTGTAGAGCTGGATGTACACGTTTAACGCGTCGCCCCACTGTGTTACTGTAACAGAGACATTTTGAATTGTTTCAGTACTGGGAGATGTGTTAATAAAATGGTTCCGATGCATGGTAATTAAGGTTTTCCGCTCCCAGCGGAAAACCTTACTATTATTCTGAACATTTTTTCAAATTTATTATTATTTTCTTTTTCTTCTAGACGCCAACTTTGATCCTTAATATCTCGCTCGTTTGTTCACTGATTGTTTTGAAAGTTTCAGGACTGATAACATGCCGCGTGATGTTGTCGTTGCATATTTTAGTTGAGGAAAATCCCTATCCGGTTTTGAGTTATTCCCCTTTAAGTAAAATTTAACGACTTCTTTTGTCCAGGGGGTTTAGCTTTAACGATGACTGGCAGAGTCTCAAAGATGGGCTGGTTTGGAAGCTAATACATTGAATTTGTGCGAGATATATTTTATTTATTATTTAAATGCAAATAAAAGGGAAGGTATAGATGTTGAAACAAAGGTAAGAAAAAAAATCAAAAAATTCGCGTATTTTCCTTGTTAGTTTTCTACCTGATAAAAATTTGTTATAACATGTTTTTTAAAAGTTCTTGGTCTTACCCAGACCTTTCATTCGGTATACCGAAAAAGGGGCTGGCCCTTATAATTAGGGAGTTTGAGGCGTCCAAAGTTTCTTATCAATAACTTAAAAAGGAATAAACATTTCTAATGCATTATTTAAGCAAAGTTGTAAAGAAATTAATTTTGAATCCTTCTATAGTATTTAATTTAATGTTTTCGTAATTTATAGTCAGTATTTGCAGAAACAATTGTTGTCAGTTCGGTCCATTTGTGTGGGGGTGCGCACGTTTATGAGGTTATGAAAGGGCTTCTTGTAATGCACTAACTGATACATGTAGCGCGCAAAAATAATTCCACATAAAATTCCCAAATGTTTTATACATATGTACATTTTCATTTCATATAGATAAACCTCTTTGACCTTATTTTTGTTGTTTGTTTCATAACTGTGCCCCTGTCTATATTTAGATGCATTAAGAGACTCAGGTATCCGATCGATAGGACGCTAGCTGTATTCAGGCCGTCGCCTAGACGACAGTGCATGTGCTTGTAGAGCTGGACGTACACGATTAACGCCCCACTGTGTTACTGTAACAGAGACATTTTGAATTGTTTCAGTACTGGGAGATGTGTTAATAAAATGGTTCCAATGCATGGTAATTAAACTCAACTTTTCTACAATACGTATACTCGGCCGTCATATAAAGCACAATGTGTATTACTGTCATGACAAATGTACGCTGGCAATTTAAACGAACGCGGGATTGCTCCCGATAGAACATACTGATTTGCGATGGATATAATATAATTATCATCGTGGAGATGATTTTAAAAAGTGAACTTAATATTCGTATACGATAATATTTGAATCCAAAGCCGCTAGTTTTAAGTTACGGTTATTAGGGATATTAATTATGACTTGCCCCGCGTTTCAGGTTTTTTACTTGCAAAACGTCTACAAACGAAAATACCAAACAACCTTCAGCAGCAACTTATAAATTATTTATTCCATACACAATTCTAAAGAGGTAATTAAATAAATTTTATAAATGCTTTATACTTGTATTCGCTATCTTCCATGGAAATAAGTGGCATGGAAAAAATGTTGTTCAATGTTCATCAAATACGCTGTAGCCTTAGCAATCGAAAATAATTAACAAACTGTATATTGATAGATTGACATATCAACAAACATTCAGACCCGCAATGTGTTTTCTTACCAGATCTATAAAACGTAGACTCAATGACTGAATTCTTTACCGTTTTCCGTCTGGGTTATTTTGAATCACGTGTGCACGTTATGTGTAGCCATATAGATGAACACTTTAAGTGTTTAATTTTTAAAAGAAATTGTGTACATGCAGAGCAATGCAATGCAATGTATATGGTGAGGCCGGTCAGACTGATACTGGTTCTGCTTGTTCTACAAATAGCGAATGTAAGACGAAGTATTTGGGTGTTATATTTTATACAAATCTTAAAAGCTTGCATTACTCAACAAAGTATTTTATTGGAATTATTCTTAGTTACCTTAGCTGCATATATGTACCGCTCGGTCTGTATCCTGGAAAAATTGACTACCATCCGAAATTTTTCATACAAGGTCTACAGACTTGCAGCTACATGTAACATTACCTTTAAAAATACATTTTAGAATTTGCCGCTGTTTATAAATTCATTAAAAAGACGCGCAGAATCAAGTGGTAATATGTCGTTTGATATGGGATTTATGACGTCTATTTATATTGTTTTCCTTAAAATTATTTCATTATTTCAAGCTTGTGGGTGGAATGAAATCAGTTTCACATGTTATATGACATAAAGATGTCCTCTCCCCATTTTTCTCGAAGCAACTATTTTTTTAAAATTTACATAAAAAAAATTGAATTATCATGGAGTTGCCCCCCCCCCCCCCCCATTTTGGTAGCATGTAAAAAAAAATGCTATGAAAATCATGAAATTATGAGTGAAATTTTGAAAAATTAAAAAAAAAAAACCTGTTTTTTTTTTCTTGTCAAGATTTGTTGGATGAGTTTGCCCCGCCCCCCCCCCCACTTTCAAAAAACGATGCTACGTGCTTGGAAAATACTCCTCTTTAATAAACAAAACAAACTAACAAACATAACCGATCCAGATTAATATAATTACATGTATCAAAAATAAACTTCAAAAACAAACTACACATTCATCCTTCACCCACAATATTGCCTTTTCGATATTTGTCATCGTTGTAGACCCGTGTAACAATCTGTTACATTATATATGTAAGTAGGTGCTTGCACAACAAAGAACCCCTTGCTGATCTACATTTTCATTAACGCATACAAAGAAAAAATATATTTTGATTTATTTTTGAATTAATTTTGATGTAAAAAAAAAGAGAAGAAATTGGTTTTCAGTCTCTCTTTATGTCTGTCTGTTAAATTGTTATAATGTTGCCATCGTTGAGTCTCGTCCTATAATGTGGAATCTTGCATCAATTGCCTGTTTATTTCTCTGGAACTGTGTACTGGTGGACCTTCGGGAATACGGCAAACCTACCCTTCGTTTTAGCTTACGGCCCACAGCGCGCCACAACCTTATACCTTATACACTTTACGCCAACATTCCCTCACCCGGTTCGTACTGCACACGACCAATGCAGATCCAGACGAATTCTCTATCACCGTAAAATCTACGTGGTCACAGATATATAATACTTTGTTTCCCAGTGTTTACACATCTAATATTGTACTATGGTCAGCTATCAATTTTTTGTAATACGTCACAAGTATGACGCAGCTACGACGGAAAACCTAATCGTTGCTTGCAACGAGCTCGTCTCTAGTTCAAAATAGCTTTCTAAAGTAAAGTAAAATAATATAATTTAAGCCAGTGGTGGTTGTGTGAACCATTATAAATCGTTTAAGGGCAAAAGAGAGTAACTTACAACATAACGAAACTTACCATGTACACAACTCTTAAAAAGGTAAGATATTGATAAAACTAATGTTGACAATTCTCCAAAAGTAACAAACTGTTACACAGATTTTGCTTGTAAAATGCTGACAATACAAAGTTTGTGACCAAATTTCATATAAAATATATCAGAAAGCGAATGTTAAAATTTGGATATTAGAGACAATTTGATTTTTGAGAAGAAGATTTTTAAACTGACTTTTTTCACTCGTTTCTTAATACCTCCTCTTTGAATGGAAATTAGCCCTTCACGGGACTAGAATGTTTAAATTTGTTGCAGTCGTAAGGAACGTTTTAAAATTGCGTTTTCTGCTTTATCGTTTTTAATATGCTATATTCAATATGATTCCTTAACTATGTTATAACAAAATTATAAAATCTGAAATTATGGTTCTTTAATTAAAAAACTTTTAGCTGATAAACAATTGTATTCATAACTCTTTATTAGAGAGTTTGTAGTAAGCTTTTAAATGTGTAAAATATTAAAATAAAAATAACTAATTTGGTAAAAGCCTTTAAAATGTATGCTTTAATACTTTTCCAAAGATTCTTACCCTTTGCAAGATGGTTCAGCAAGAAAACAACCATTTCCAATTGATGTACAACCCGAATCTATAAGAGAAAAAATGATTGATTTTTTTATAGATTTCTTTGTGAAAACTTAATTGTAGAACTTCATTGAATATATGAGAGAAAATGTTAATAACAAGTTTCTGTCCTATAAAAAAAGACTGAAATACGTGGACCATATGCATGGGTTGTTAACGGAAACTCGAAAGCATTAAAATTATCACAGAACCTATTCTAGCTCATAGATCTACTATGGAGATCTCTATTTGCAAAAAAATATGTGTTGCATAAAAAATTATTAATGTAGCAAGCCTGGATTTTGTGCCTTCAACCATTAAATGTGAACAATGTTTCATGTGTAGCACTGACCTCAGAATAACACATAATTATGAACTGTATTAATGAAGATTGCATCAATCGGCGAATTCACTACTTGCACATCTATCACAACTCATTTTAAATCAAGAAAATATATGATTATCATTTATCAAAACACTCAGCGAAAATGATGATCACAGTAACAACAACGTAATGTTATTATCTTAATTAAGGTCTTCCGTTTCCAACGGAAGACCTTATAGTGATTGTAATGTTTCTTATTATTATTTTTTTCCCCTTTTTTTGTCCACAAGATTTCTCAGAGATGGCTGGATGAATTTGTTTGACATTTTCAGGACTGCTAGAAAATGATAATATCTCTAGGAGTTTTTTTCAGTTTTTCAAAAGTCACTTCCTGTCGTCCGTTTCCTGTCCCGCGGAAAAAAGCTATGGACAATGAGATCTCAGAAACGATAAAGACTTGAACATCCACAATTTGAGGAATGATAGACCTATAGTTGTAGATGTGTTTAAACTATTTTGTTTTGTTCGTCGTAACTTCCGGTGAGATATCTCAAATATCTCATGTAGCCTTTTTTAAAACAAATGTTTGTACCACTGTAAGTGATCAAGACACGAAACTTATATGGATGATATACATTTGATAGAAGATGTGTTTAATCGTTTTTATTTTGTCAACCGCCGTCACTTTCGGTCCACACAGGAAGAGTTCAAACAAATCAAGTTTTTAAAAAGTTTAACCAAATTTCTCAGAGATGGCTGGATAGATTTTCTTGATATTTTTAGGACTGCTAGAAAATGATAATATCTCCAGGAATTTTGTTTTTATGTTTTCAAAATTCACTTCCTGTCGTCCGTTTCCTGTCCCGCGATAAAAAGCTATGGACAATGAGATCTCAGAAACGATAAAGACTTGAACATCCAAACTTTTAGGGATGATAGACCTATAGTTGTAGATGTGTTTAAACTATTTTGTTTTGTTCGTCGTAACTTCCGGTCGTCACCGGAAGCACTTCAAAAATTTAGGTTTTACGCATTTTATTTGTTTAATACAGAATTGAAACATAAGTATAAACGCTTTCATATGTCATCTATCCGATGATTAATAAACACAAAAAAAAATAATTCCGGTAAGTTATCTTAAATATATCAGGTACTCTTTTTAAAACAAATATTTATTACAGCGAGATTTCATCAACTGTAAGTGACCAAGTCACAAAACTTACATGGATGATAGACATTTGATAGAGGATGTGTTTAACAGGTCTCATTTTGTCAACCGTCTCTTCCGGTCCACACCGGAAGTGTTCAAACAATTCAAGTTGTTTAAGAGTTTAACTGTTTTTGTTTGACATTATAAGATATGTTGATAGCCAATAAAGTCCTGTTGTGTAATGGTTAGGAAATACTAATATTCATTTTCACTGAACACTTCCGTTTGTCCGTTTCCTGTCCCGAGACAAAAAAACCTTGTTTCCTAGAGATCTTAAAAAACGGTGACGACTTGAACAATCAAACTTTGTGGGATGATAGACCTATGTATGTACATGTGTATACTTTAATTTGCTTTGATCGGCGTAATTTCCGGTTGTCACCGGAAGCACTTCAAAAATTTGTTTTATTCATATTTTATTCATTTTACATAAAATGAAAATATCAGTATACAATATAACATATGTCATCTATATTATGTTAAATTAGCAAATAAATTTTACTTCCGGTGAGATATCTCAAAGGTCTCTATGTAGCTTTCCTTTTTACAAATTTGATGTCCGCGAGATTTTTGTCACTGTAAGCGAATTAGACACGAAATTTTCATGATTGATAGAAATTTGATTGGGGATGTGTTTAACGGGATTAATTTTGTCAACTGTCACTTCCGGTTCTTACAAGGAGGGTTCAAACAAATCATGTTTTAACGAGTTTAACTGACTTTCTTGGGTTTTTCATCTAGCCTGACAAACAGTGATGTACGCTGAGCAAATGTATGAGAAATACTAGCTTTTGTTTTAATTAATCTCTTCCATTTGTCCGTTTCCGGTCCCGAGACAAAAAATATTTATTTCAAAGAGATCTTAGATCTGGCAGAGACGTGAACAACCAAATTTGAGGAAAGATTAACTTATGATTGTACAAATGGTTAACATTTTTGTTTAGTTCGGCGTTACTTCCGGTTGTCACAGAAAGTACTTCAGAAATTGATTTCTTTTTCATTCTCATTGTTTTACATGTAAGTAACGTCCGTATATATCATTCACAATGATTATCATATCCACTTTTTTCTCTGTTAGAGAAGCAATGTCTTACAGTTAAATTGATACATGTATATCAAAACGGAAGACCTTTTTGTTGCTTTTGCAACAAGAGTCTAGTTTTTTAAATATAATTTTTACAAACATCATGCGTAACTTTCGAATGCGCACTGTACGTTTATTCAACGTCAAGCGTCAATTCTTTATAAGCGTGATTGTATAACTGTGTTTTACATGTATATGTAGAAAAATATTGAAACTACATGCAATACTGAAGTTTTTCTGTTTTTCCTTCGTATTTTTTAACTTTGTAACTAAAAGTTATTTTCGTCGTGATATACAACACGATTATCCTCAATAACTTAACATTATAGCTTCTAAATTTTAAAGAAAGCTTCCGAAAGTGGAAATAAATTTTATACAAATCTTTATACTAGCATTAGGGAACATACAAAAAATGTTACAGAAAATTAATGTGACTACTGTGATGAAATGAAAAAAACGACAAAAACAATCCGTCAACCATCTCAAAAAATCCATAAAACGAAATACAAATTTAAAGCAGAGCAACACGGAACTCCAAAAAGATTGAGGTAGGATCAGGTGCATGGGAGAAGATAGCATCCTCTGCTGACCGGTAAATACTTGAGGAGTTTTGTGATTTCAATTCATGTATTATATATTTAATAGATTGACTTAAAACATAAATTTGGCAAGACAAAGAGCATGTGATCGAAGGGGGCACTCAAAAAAGTACTTTAATTCTCTTCACATAATATTGCTTATATTTCGAGACAGTAACATTGTACGATATACATGTATTTGTGAGATATTTTTTTACCATTGACTAATCGGAAAAAAGTATGATAATGTACAAGCTTCAGTTTCCATGGCCCAACAATGAGTTTTCCCCCAAGAACCCCCCCCCCCCCCCCCCCAAAAAAAAGATAGCAAACTACCGATTAAAACTAAAGGACGTCATATCAGCTGAGGTTAAACCGTGTTGTTTTGTTTTTGTTTTTTTTGTTCTTTGCACCTGACGGTCATTTTTTGTTTAATATTGATGTTTTCCAAAACCAAACGAAGAATATGCATAAGAAATAAAAGAAATTTCAAAATGGTTCGTTCTCAGAAAGATTTTTTTCAAAAAAATCATTAAAATGATTTTTATTGATTTTAAATATACATTTGAAAAGGATTTTATAAGTAAGTGTACAATAGTTCCATTAATATTCGAAAATGTTGTCACTTTCAAAATGTAAGCCACTTTCACCCGTAAACGATTGCTATACCGATAAACTTTTGTCATAAATTCTAATCCAATGAAAATTTTATTTTGCGAACAAAAATTGGTGCTTAACGAATGATAATAAAACCACAAATGCTATTGTTTTTTATGCTATTAACATTACTCCCAAAGACTTACGTTTAAACAAATCATATGATTGAAAGGAGGAATTATGACATCCGAATTGGAAACTGCTGCAGCTGTATGAATATATCGTCGAGTCATCTTTTTTTAGATACAAACAATAACCTGAAATGAAATCATACATTGATTATTAAAACAATAAACAAATACAATGATATTACAATGAGCACGCAGAATTAGAAGTATTGTAATGGAATTAAAATGCTGATATTCTGCACTTAAGGAGGCTTAATGTAAATTTTTGTAAATGTAAATGGTTTTAGTTATGTTTTTATTTAGAACCGGATTAAAGTTTGCTTTTGTTACCCGTAATGATATGTCAGATCTAGATAAAGATGGAAATTAGTTGTTCATATTATCTGTTGTAAAAACCATGTTGTTATCAACTTAACAAAATCAAATTTTTGTACCATATTTGTTCACTCAAAAAAGCTGTCGTATAAGTTTTGAATTCCCTATTCTTCAAAGGCAATCGTGTGTTTATTTTTTTTTTTATCAAAACAGCCTTTGGAGTTTATTTACGCTATTGACAGAAAATGCAACGCTAGTAATAAGAGAAAGAAGTACCTCAATATTTGGATGGTTCTTTAATAGGAAAAGTCAATAATTATTATCTTAAATAATTATTATTGTTGTGTAGGTACACGGTGTGTTAACAAAAATTCGAATAATTATAAATTATTGTAAAACTAGCCCGAACTTATTTATCGATAATCTTACAATACTTCATATACAGCAAAGCATTCAAGTATCTCTTTTAGAAGAGAAACATGAGGTGCCAAAGACCTTCTTCCTGTAATCAATTCAATGATACACTGATAATTGAACGTTATGGTGATACATTTCGTTAGTCGTCCCCTCCTTGTTCTCAAAGAAAGGATATTATTATCCATAACTGTTCAGAAAGTAACATACTAAAACTAATCAAAATTAAAGTTCAAATTAGTGACTTATGTGCGTTAAGTGCTTCCTTAATAGAAATCAAAGTACTGAGTGTACTGAAAGACTGGGTCTTTTGAAGGTTAGAATTTTTAATTGTCCTGGATTTCCTCGAATATGCTTCCGAAATTTATTAGTTTGAATAATTTGTTACACTCTATGTTAATTCTTTTTTGCAATTGTCCGATACTTTGTCTAAATGTTACTCAATCCTGGGCTTCATAATTGTAGAAAATTGACACAACGGTATATTATGTAAAATAGGACCCCAAGGAAAATTTTTAAAAAAATTACTACTAACCGGGAAAATCAAACAACTATATCAAAGTAGATAATTTTAATCATTAGATGTATTCAATTTTGTGATCCAAGGGAAAATCCACAAGTCGGACGGTATCCGTAATCAAAGTTTTATGAAAACCCCGAAAACTCTAAAATTGCTGAATAAACAAAGTGAACATTTGTATACCGAACACAAACACAGGCACCTGACGTTAGAAATATTTTTTTACAATAAGATTCCAAGAACTTTTACAATGAAAAGATTTGTCACGGTCGCCATTTTGATTTTTAAGACCGACTTATCTGACACGATTTTCTTCATTTGCAATTCATGCAAAATTAAGAGGTAAAAATAAATCCGTTCGCCACTCACTACTTTTTTGTGTAAACTCGTGTATCACCTACACGAATTACGATACGACCGTTCCTTTCATTAAAAACCATACTCCAAAAATCAGAGACATAAATAACATAGATTGTCAACTCCGCCATTAGCGTGTAAATGTTACAGGACCAACCTTACTTTGAGAACTACAAGTGCAACAGCAATCTTGTATAAGTCATTAAATTTGAACCTGATAGTGAACATGAACCTGTAAATATTTTAAGCATAATGAAATATTTACAAAAACTCTTTATTTAGTTTTTAAATTACTTTACGTAACTCATTACACATTCGAACCCGAGCAAGAGTGTTGCCACAAATAACATGTAAGTTCTACGCATCACCTTAAGTTGTTTTTACTAATATCTGAAATACTCGAAATAAATGGCTTAATTCTTTTTATTCATATTAGTTAAATCTAATCCTTTTTCTTAAGAAAAAAAATAAGCATTTCAATTCCTTAAAGCAGAAAACAATGGGCCTCATAGGAAATATGACAAATCCTTTTATTTAATGTTACATTTTTACAAATGTGTCACTTGTGTTTTTTTAGTTTATCATGTACGGCATATAAGGTAAAATTACTATGGTATTTTAATATACAAACATATGTTGAAATACAGACACATTATGAAGGTAAAGCTTTAATTTCAGTTTATCCGTATTAACACAAGTTTCTTAAATAATAACTGAATTGAAAATACTTCATCACGACAATTAAGGTTTTTCGCGCTCAGAACTTCAAGGTCAGATTAAAAGGTAAACGATCAAGTTTTATGACGTCATCTTCTTTTAAATCAATTTTTACCCCTGACAAACGTTTCAAAACTTTAATATAATAAATTTAGAACTCAATATATTATTGTATTATTTTTGTTATATCTTAATAACGGTGTCATGACAATTACGCTGTTGAATTTCATTTAAATTTAAATTATAAAATTTCTATGTTGATATCATTTTGTGTTACAGATGTTGCAAATTCGAATGATTGATTGATTGATTGATTCAAAATGACTTCATGAACAAATTTGTTGACTTTATAAATAGCAGAACAGACATGTGTTATATATTTGCTCATGCAATTGCAAATGCTGACAGTATATGTGTAACTATTTCATATTAAACTTCAATGAAAAATATTGAAGCGATAGGATAGAGGCGATATAGGCTTTTCTATTTATCTATTGTGATTAACCTAAACTCAATCATGGTATAAGTAATCGGGAAAACTATTCCATTGGTTATTAAACAAATACAAAACAAAAAAACAGTCTATACAAGCGTCAAAAATACGGCCTCACACCATTAACTATTACAAAATTAAACGAAAAACATTATGTTTAATATTACATGAAAGTCCTTAATAGTGCAAGTACGTTTTTGGTCTTGGAAATCATTAAAATGAAAATAAACACAATACCATTTATTTTCGTGTGTATGTTTATAGTTTATTTCTTAGAATAACCTGTCTATAGTATGTCTCGTACAATATATCTCTCTCTTTCTCTCTCTCTCTCTCTCTCTCTCTCTCTCTCTCTCTCTCTCTCTCTCTCTCTCTCTCTCTCTCTCTCTCTCTCTCTTTGTGCAAAGCTACGCTGTGTAGAATAAGCGTTGGGCTGAAGTAGACGTGCTTACTAGCTCCACAGTAACGAACAACTACATAGAACATGCCTAGCCGCCAATTACAATCTAGCAGCTTTATCGTTTAGTTGCAAATAGTGTACCTTCCTGTATCCATATGAAACGAGTTCTATAACAGAACTCCAGCAGCTGGGTGAACTTTTCGTTCGGGAAACACAAGTATCCATTGTCCTTGGTACAGTTGATGGCAGACGATCTTTTATCCCACTGTGTTTGATTTCTAGGACAGAATTGTGCTGAGTAAACTGGAAACGTATAGCCATCCAGCTTTTTCTGAAAGAAATATAATTAATTACATAAAAAAAAAAAAAGAAAAAAGATAAAAATAATTTTTAAATAAAAATATTTTCTTAATTCATGAAAATGATAGCATCATTTTAATTATAGTTTTTAACTTAAATAATAGATAAGGTGATTTTTGAGTAATCTAAATATCAGAACATATTATCTCTCTACCTTTTTTATTCTTTCCGTTTTCTGTTTTTATTCAAATCCAAGTCAAAAACAAAAACAAAACAAAAAACAAACTAGAATATTTTAAGTAGATTGCCTTTAGTTATTTGTATTGAATAAAGCACATATACAATTTATTCACCCTATATCATATTAAATTATATCTTATGTAAAATTTAAAGTTAAAAAGGTTTGAAACAAAATAAGACATTTAATTACTGCTTTTGTAATAGTAGTTCATTTCTTTTAAATTTTCAAATCTTATGCTTTCTATATAACTTGAAAACTTTAATTTCGATTGCAATTTTTCAAAGATTAATAAATATTTTTTTTTCAGAAGGACAAACTTTAACGAAATATTCAATTCATGAAATTAAAATTGAACAACTACATTTATTTTGTTTTGATATGTTTTTACGTTTTAACGTTAACAACATTATCATCTGAATTAAAAAAAAAAAAAATATTGGGTAAATATCGCTATCGTATTGAATCACAACGTGTAGATCATACCGAATAGAGCAAAATATATGTCAACAAATGTTTTTGAAAAAACATAATTAAGTCTATTCCTTAAGAAAACTTCAATCAATATGCTGCTGAGCTGTGTGAACATAAAATTGATTAACTCTAAGGAAGACTATTTTGTCAGTACAAGAATAGAACTCTAATGTTAAGAATTACAACTTAGTTAAAGAACAGTCCGTAGTGTTGATGATAAACGGACCATGTGTATATTTAAGACGGTTTTTCTTTATCAAATTCACAAAAGCTGGCAGACAGGCTCAATTACATTATCACAAAAATCTCTCAAAAATAATAGGACCTTAATTTGAAAGGATATTGTGAACAACTATACATTTCATCACCGAGATTTATATAAAAAAATTGTTATTGTTGCCAAAGACGTGTGACGGCGAAGTTTGCCGATAAACATTATTTCACTTAGTGAGCTTAAATTTGTCAAAACCGACATGCATTTTCTTTCTTAGTTTGATTTATCATTACAAATCAAAAGCTGATAGACGTGAATGCATATTATTGTAGCAATTATCCTGGCCAGCTTACTTTTAAATTCTTGCAAGATGTGAAAATGTGTTGTAGGTAATGTTGTTATCTGTCAAATTAGAACCAGAAAACTTTGTCGAAATTCAATAAACATTACTTGCCATTATTAGATTTTACTTTGCAACTCTTTTATGCAACATTTGTTGGGCCATTTGCAAAATATGTCGCAGTTGTTTTGTTTGGTTTTTTTTTTTTTGGTTTGTTTGTTTGTTTGTTTGTTGTTTTTTTTTGCACTTTTACACAGATTCAAATCGTGTACATTGTCAGTTTTCCTCTAATTAATTATTTAAAGGATATGAGGGTTTAAAATAAAACCATACGTCTTTATTATTTGGATCGCAATAATTTAAAGTCTTCAAAATTGTGATAATATATATTTTGAACACATCTCTCCTATCATAATTTTATTGTTACGAATATTGTTACGTTAATGCTACAGATCTAGATTAAAATGTATTCTATTCAAAGACATGTTTGTCTGTGATAAAATCATAAAGTTTTGATATTGGCTGAAAATGCTTTCTTCATGAGGACATACACCACCATTTAAAATTATTAGAAATAAAACAAAAACATTGAGGGAGCTATTTTTTCCATTGGATGCAAAAAATAAATCAGTGATTGTATTTTTTAAACGTTTCGTAATTTTTTATCAGAAAATACACCTATCTAAGTTAAGTCTTAAATTTTCATTTAGGTTGTAATGAGGTGTTACACATATTGTTCTAATTAACTGTTAGACACAAATACACATACATGTACCAACTTGTGTTGCATGGAATTTATCACATATGATTTATCTTACTTTTGTAATTCAAATTATTCAGGATATTAACTAGAAAAGATAACATAAACTAGATACAAAATGTAACTACTACTTAGCTGGTTAACTTTGTTATGTTTTTAAATGCGATATTGGTGAATATATAGTAACATTGTATGTATGCTATTAACTTAATACCTCTGTTCACTGTAATACTTAACTACAATTTTTTTTTTCATTTTTTTTTCGTGGTAAATATAAGTACATTCACTGTACTCCATTGTATACCACTGGACAGCACCGTACCTCACTGTACACCACTGTGAAGGGCACTGAAAAAAAAATGTACACCACTGTAATCTACTGTACCTATATGTATGTTTTTATAAGTTACTATGTTTAAATAATGATTAAAATATTTACTTCATTTAAAATGCATATTTGAGAACAAAATATGGATTTGTTTTGATTCTCTTCTATTGCTTACAAGAGAGAAAATGGGCTTATATTTCTTTAAGTTCATACATGTAAATGATTAAATAAATAATAAGTAAATTTTTCCAGGGATAAGGCAGGGATATCATTGTTTTCTAGATAAGACCTATTTTGGATAGTTGTCCTGTCTAATTTTTATACAACTGAATTTTCCTCTGATCCCACATCCCATCCACAGATCCGCGCATGAATTTTAACATCAGAATCCAGTTAGCATACAAAGTATTACAACTTATTCAATTAAAAGGGGAAATATTATATATATTTCAATATCAATGTTCTAGGAACTTAATGTTTAGTTTTTTGTTTTTTGTTTTTTTGTTTTGTTTTTTTTTTGGGGGGGGGGTTGGGTTTTATTTTTACAATGAATTTGATTTAATCAATATTGTCTAATGAATATTAGTATAAATGTTAAACTAAAGGTTTGAAATAGCTCTATAACAATTTATATAGAGTTTTAAATTCGCTGAATTTTAAAACATTAATGTAACATGAATGTGGAGGAGGGACAATTTTTTAAACAATAAAAAATCCACCATACTGCTCAACATACTATTTTTTTTCAAAGAGAGAAGATAACTGGTCTGGCCTTTAAAATGTCTTTAAAATTTCACTTCACAAGAAAATCAGCGAGGCAATATCTGTGTAAAGTATACATACTTTCAGTAGATCAAAAGGTGTGAATATCGCAATATTCAATCTTGTAAATTGTCAGTCTGACACCTCGTTCAAGATATTTTGTAATTCCCTTTTAGTGGTATTTAGGGTCTTTGGATTTTTAAATCCAATTAAAATATATTTAAAAAAAAAACATTATATTTATGAATAAACGAGATAATCTGAATATTCATCATTTTAGATGCGTTTATAATAAATTTCTTACCCCCCCCCCCCCCCCACTAGTCGCTGAAATCAAAATAAGTATGGTGTTAATAATATATAGTTTTAATGAAATGTTGTGATGATGAACAGTGTTCAAATAATATTTTACTCTATTACGGTACTTTTTATTATGTAATAATGAACTTGAACCTATGGGATTGTTCTGACCCCAAGAAACAGGAAAATACCAAATATCTTGAAAACTGTTGAAATCCCGCCCACTTAACCACATATCATAATTCTTGTTTCTAATGTCATTATGATACATCAAATGGTGTTAATTACATGACCTCAGGTGTTGTTTTTAATTCCCTTTCTCTGAAATAAGCAATAATGATATATTTTGATAAATTTTAAGATCTCTATCCCAAAACCATATTTATTCGTGCTCTTTGTTTCATTGCACATCAAATGGTATATAGGTTATGCCTCCTTGGAGGCACCCTGGCTTTCTAGACCTAGAAATAAGAAAGAATTTTATCTAATTCATATGTAGTGTTTGACCTATGTGGGTAATTCCGGTCCTAGCCGAATGATGAACCTAATTGTTTTAGAACTCTTACTATTCCCCCGAATACCTATAATATTTTCTTTATTTCAAAAATTAAATAGCAATTTCTAAAGCCTTAATGTGCATCGGGAGAAAAATACCAATCAAGAAATGATTTATGATTTGCTACCGTACATATCTAAGAAGACTCTCACAGGATAAACCTCTGCCATTCAGTGAACTTAATGTTAACTGAATGGTCTGGAAAGGTGACTGAATGGCAAAGCTATGCCATTCAGTCACATTTCAGTTAACTGAATGACAGAGATTCATCCTGTGTCTGAATCTTTAGAACCAGGTTTGCTTGGGAGGAGGTGGGGGGGGGGGTGGCTGTGGAGGATAAACATCTAATTTTAATTATTTATCTAATGAATTTTAACATGAATATTAGCAATTGATCCCCAGGTAGAAAAAAAACTTCTGATGATATCTCAATAGATCTTTTGTCAATTATGTAAATTGTAATGTGGTTTTTTAAAGAAAAATATTGTTTGCCAGTTCATAAAACTTTTTAGACCACAAATCATACTTTGATTTTTATACATCATTCGACAATTAAGAAAACTAAAATTTAAGTCTTTTTTTTATTCTAAGCAAAAATAAATGTCATTGAAAGGTTTGAAGTGCGCGGATCCGGAAAGTTTTTCCGGGGAGGGGGGGGGCATTTTTTTTAGTTTTCGGGGGGGGGGGGGCATATTTGGCAATTTTATAATGTAATTTAAAGAAAATAGAAGTTTAATTTTTGGAGGGAGATCTGCTGGACACCCCCCTCCCGACCCCATCTCTAGATCCACACATTGCACATCTATAGGACAGTCCCCATTATATCTCAAGATATGATGTGTCTATTCATTAAAGTCTTTTATAGGAGTTCACGGATCTATTTTTTTGATAGTGATAAACGTCTTTGTTATTATTAACAATTATTTGACTCGTGTTTGAAATCTAAACTTGTAAAACCTTTTTGCACATTTATAGGACAACCCATAATATACCCCAAGATATGATGTGTCTTTTTAATAAATCATAAGAGGAGTTCTGGGATAATTTTTTTAAATAGCGATAAACGTCAGTTTTCTGCTATTATTTGACTCCCTGGATGACATTTAAAGTTTTAAAACCCTATTGCACATCTATAGAACAGCTACAATCATATTCCAAGAGATGACGTAGCTTCTCCAAAAGTTGTAAGAAGAGTTCTGGGAATTTTTGTTGTTGCCCACCGATCCCCGTGGTAAAAATAATTCTGAGACCTAATCACACTTCAAAGTGACACACCGATATTTTACTGGAAATGGACATTGATGGTAACCTAACATTATCTACGGACTTTTCCATTTCCCCCGATTACGACAAAGAGCACACGGCGGATGTGACCAGTCAGTAGAGGATGCTCACTCCTCCATGGCACCTGATCCTACCTCTATCTTTTAAAAGGTCCGTGTTGCTCTGCTTTGAATTTGTATTTTGTTTTGTGGATTTTTGAGATTGTTGACAGTTTGTTATTGTCATTTTTTCACCCAATCATGTTATAAAAGATCACTTGGCTACTACAAAAAAAATTAACGTTTTGGAACCAGATTTTTTGTAAAAAAAAAAAAAAAGAAAAGAAAAGAAAAAGTAAAAAAGTCTTTTTTCATCGATCAAATGACCCCCAGGACTTGAAATTTTTGAAACCTAATTGCCCATCTATAGGACACCCAAAAACCTATTCCGAGAGATGACTTGTCTATTGTTGAAAATGTACGTGTAGTTCGAGGAAGAAGGTTTTTTGTGAAAAAACGTCATTTTTTACCAATTATTTGACCCCCAGGACTATCAGAGAAATTTTGAAACCTTTTTACAAAACAACATGACACCCCCGATCAAGTTGCAAGAGTTCAGATTCATAAGATGTAAGAGCAGTTTGAGAAAGTAAAACGTTACAGACGGACGGAGACACGGAAGAGGGTAACAAGAATATACCCAAACTTTCTTTGAAAAGTGCGGGTATAACAATAGACGTTAATAAATAAAACATATTTAACAAATTTAACGACATGTTGCATTCTTCTGACAAGTATTCTCTATACACAGTGTTAATGATATAAACAATATATAAATTAAAATATAAAAAAAATAATAAACTGAAGATTTAAAGTCTGATTGTTTCCCAAATTAATGGTACAGTGGCGTACAGTGGGGGTGCAGTCCTGGTTAGTGGCCTGTACAGTGGCGTACAGTAGGGTACAGTGCTGGTCAGTGCCTTGTACAATGGCGTACAGTGCTGGTCAGTGCCTTGTACAATGGCGTACAGTGCTGGTCAGTGCCCTTTGCAGTGGCGTACATTGGGGTACAGTGCTTGTCAGTGCCCTGTACAATGGCGTACAGTGGGGTACAGTGGAAGTCAGTAAGACTGTACAGTGACGGACAGTGGGGTACAGTGCTGTTCAGTAGAAATGTACAATAGGGTACAGTGGAGAACAGTGGAAGTCAGTAAAATGTACAGTAAGCTACAGTCAGACAATGTCAGTCAAATTTGGGGAGTGTCAGTTGATTTTGTAATCAGTAGTGCAATCGGCCAGAAAAAAAAACTTGTGTACGCATTTTCATGTAGTGTAGATTCAAGTTTGTTCTAATCATGATCACCGGGGGTAGGGTGGGGCCACAATTGGGGGATCAAATTTTTACATATGAATATAAAGAGAAAATCTTCTCAAATACCAAGCAGCCAGAAAAGTTATGTAAAAGCATCCTCAGGAAGGGTAGATTTATTTTTGTTTAGATCATGGTGTCTGGGGATAGAATGAAGCCACAATAAAGGGGGGAGTGGTCAATTTTTCCAAAAGGAGATTATGAGAAAAATCTTAAAATTCTTTTTTTTAAAACCAATCGGCCGGAAAAGTTGAAACTTGTGTTGAACCATCCTCAGATATTGTAAATTCAGGATTGTTAAAATCATGATTTTCAGGGATGGGATGGGGCCACAGTGGTTGGTTGAATTTTTACATAGGAGTTAATTGTGAACAATCTTTAAACATTTTCTTCAAAAAAATAATTTGCCTTGAAAAGTTGTAACTTTAGTATAAGTAACCTCAGATAGTGTAGGTTCAAATTGGTCAAATTCATAATCTTTAGAGGTAGGGTGGGACAACATTGGGGGATAGGTCCAATTTTACAAATAAAACATTTTTAATTATTCACAAAAATTCAAATGTTTTAATATTGGGTTTTACTTACATGTATATGCAAGCATTTTGAAATATTATTGATTCTTGAAAATTATTTAGGCTTTGGCGAACTCTTGGGCCTCACAAAGGTTGGTATAGGTTTATATCCCATATGTAAACAAGATTATTTTGGGAATTGCAATGCTCAATATGAAATATGGCTATAAAATCAGCCTGTTACAAAAGGGGCTTAATGATAAGCATTAGAATATCCAGAGGAAATAATTTGAAAATCTTTTTATACAGGATCTATTATACTACAGTGTCCAAGACAGTTTGCATATGACTCCATAAAGCTGATTTATTATGGCAGTTTTTCAGGTGAGTGATGTGACCCATGGGTCTATTGTTTTCATGTACTTGTTTGCTTTAGTTCTTAGGTGATATTTAATTAAATCCCGGTCCTACATGAAAAAAAAGAATAGTTGATAGTATTCATTTAAACGTTAGAAGTATGAGAAACGAGATAGATTCTCATAGTTAGTGATTTCGATATTGCGTGTTTTACAGAAACGCATCTTGACCACCATATTTCAAATAATGACATAATTGTCCCCAAAAGTAAGATGAGGCCACAATGGGGGGGGGGGGGGGGTAGAGGGGGGGGGGTCAAATTTCACATAGAATATATAGAGTAAATATATAAAAATATTATTCTCACAAACCAATCAGTAAGGAAATCTGACACTTTTATGGAAGCTTCCTCATGCCGTGTAAATTTAACGTTATGAAAATCATCACCCCCACGGGTAGGTTGGGGGGGGGGGTCGTACTTCTACTTAGGAATATATTGTGTTAATCTTTTAAAATTTTCTTCTCAAAAACCATTTGGCCAGAAAAGCTGAGGCTTGTGTGGAAGCAACCTCAGAGAGTGTAGATTCAAATTTGTATAAATCATTGTCCCCGGGGATAAGTTGGGGCCACAATGGGGGTCGAAGATCTACATTGGAATATATAGAGTACAAATTTCAATTTTTTTTTTCTCAGAAACTAATCTGCCAGGAAAGCTGAACTTGGGTGGAAGCATCCTTATGTAGTGTAGATACAAATTAGTGAAAACCATGACTCCGGGGGAGGTTGAAGCCACAATGAGGGGGATCGAACCTTTACAGATGAATATAGTGTAATCTTTTTAAATCTTTATCTTAGAAACTAATCAGCCAGGAAAGCAGAAACTTGTGTGGAAGCGTCTTTACGTAGTTTAGATACAAATTTGTGAAAATCATGACACTGGGATGTAGGTTGGAGTCACAATGGGGGTGGTCAAACTTTTACCATGGGATATATGGTGAACATTTTTTAAATCTACTTCTCAGAAATCAATCAGCCAGGAAAGCTGAAACTTGTGTAATAGCATTCTCAGAAAGAATAGATTCATGTTTGTTCAAATCATGCGGGGGGGGGGGGTGCAAAACTTTACATAGGAATATAAATTGAAAACAAATTAAATATCTTTTTCTAAAGACTATTTGCTGTAAATTTACTGAAAACAACCTCAGATAATGTAGATTAAATTCTTTTCAAATCAAAATCTTCAAAAGTAGGGTGGGCCACATTGGGATTCCAATTTTACAAAGGATAATATTTTAATTATTCACAAAAAATGAAATGTTATGATATCTGCTTTTCACTTATATGCAAGAATTTAGACATATTACTGATTCTTTCAAATTGTTTAGACTATGGCCCCTGGACGATTCTTGGGCCTCACAAGGGGTTTAGAGTTTGATGTAGTTTGATATTCTTTATATAAAACAATTGCTTAGGATCTGTTTGATAACTGCAATGCTTAACAGGTGAGATGACTATAAAATAGTCCTTTTAGAAAAGGGAATTGATTATCAACATCCGAAAATCCAGGGTAAAAAAATGAACTCTTACTTATACAGGACCTATATATTTCATTCTTTTAGGACTTAAGAATCGAATTACAATACACGCTTGATCGAGAAGGCTATATTATTCCAAAATGAAATCTAGATATATTCAAGAAATCGTTTGTTCCTGACAAGATCAAACATAGGAGTACTTTAAGTTTCATTAACAAAAATAATTCCTCGTTTACAAGTTTCAAAAGCAGTATTCAATTAAATCAAATTAAACATCAGTCACACAAAACTTAGACAAAAGTATTTCGAACCTTTTCAGAAGAAATATTATTGAAAGCCATAATTGTCAATGTAGGTTACCTGATCATTTGGTTTTTTTTTTGGATGTAAGAAATATACCAATGCACAAAATGAACTGTTTTCAAACCTTTTAAATTTAAATCTAAATCAAATTATCATTATTACATGTAATTGTCAATTATTTTTGTGGGGTGATGAATCTCTGACTGTCAATTTAGACCAACGTAGTTTTTAGCTGTTCAAAGATTTATAAAAAAAAAAAAGGTGGTAGATTCTAATAGTGTCAGTCTTACTGCCTAGATCAAATTCAAACAGAACTGTTTGTAAATACATGTACGTTTGTTCAATAATTAAACCATTTTAGTAATATCCATTTCTATGTATTTTCCATTCCAAATTACTACACAGTTAACATTGTAAATTGTATACTTGGTAAGAACCTCATAAGTTGTTAGAACTTGTGTTCGAACCATTTGTATATGTTTATGAAATAAAATATGTTCAAGCAACAATAAACCATAAACATACGTACATAACTTTTGTCAAAAAGTTGGAATAAGTTATTTGCTAACACTCAGAACTGAAACCGACACTATTTTTTAGTTGTTATGGATGATAGCGCATGAGAGAGAGAGAGAGAGAGATGGATCGATAGATAGATAAAGCCTTGGTACAGCAAAAAGTTTATTTCGACTCTTCAGACAGTAAGATATTAGGAAATAACTGACTGAAGAGCCGACATGGCTGAAAGCGCTAACAGTAAACAATTTATTTAATTTGTACTGTCGCATTCCGTTTGATTTATCTGATTTTTTTTCTGATTTATCTGATTTATCTGAAATATATATATATATATATATATATATATATATATATATATATATATATATATATATATATATATATATATATATATATATATATATATATATATTATATATATATGTATATATATATATATATATATATATATATATATATATATATATATATATATATATATATATATATATATATATATATATATATATATATATATATATATATATATATATATATATATATATATATATATATATATATATATATTGGGGAGGGGGCAGGATTTAACTAAATTAAATCAGTCAGATTGTGATTATATTAACATCATTCACTGTACAGGAAGAAAGACAAGGTAAGTCTTCCAAATGAAACAATATATAGAACTCAATTAAATATTATTTGGTAGACATGGTGAATTTATGAAAACAATTTCTCATGAAAATACAATGAAAAGCTGATATACAATGAAGTATTTAAAATACAGGGATCAGTGGTAAATTTTAGGTCAATACTACAGCAGCGCATTTCAATATGTCCGTGTTTTTTAAAGTTCTTTTTACTGCAATCTAAAAAAGCGTGAAGAAATGCAGAGGGTACATAGCGGTTCACGGGGATACATTACTGAGGATTAAGCATTGAGATATCATGATATTATAATAAATTATTTAAAATAGATGTAAGGAGTACAATAGTTCAATTTAACCAAGATACAGAGAAATCTCGGATTTTAGTTTATTTCAGTCTTTTTACTTAATTCAGCATAATTAATTTCACTTCAATAATTAAGGTTTCGATAGGCATTCAGAAATTGTTTTATGTTAGAAAGTTATTGTGGATTTGGTAATGAACTCGGTCGAAAATCGAATAATTTTTTTTAATGTATCTCATCAATTTTATGGCAAACGATTCATTATGCTTTTTTTATGTTAGATTTGCACAAAAAGTTAAGAAACTCTGCAATTAACGAGTGAATCTGTGGAAATTCCATTTGTGGAAATTGAGATGCTTTACAGACAGAACGTAAGCTCTTAATGCCTTTAGAATTAGTACATTCAAAATGACATTGTTTATGCTAAAAAAATGTACACTATGCTCATGTCATACTATTTTGAGAGTGAATTATCGCATATGCATTTGTATGATCTTATAGATCAAATCATCATCAATGCAAAAGCAGGCGATATATGTGTATATGGCGGCCCATGTGGTTACAGCAATTTTATGAGAAACAAGATTTCATAGTAAAAACTTTTATTTATTTTTTTGTTTTGGCATGGCTACAATGGAACAAATCTTGCTACTAAACATAAGATCATAACAGGAAAGTTATTCTTCAGTTTTATCATTTTGTTTAGTGTCAAGTCAAATTCAGTCAAAGAAATAAGAAAGGGGGACAGCTTATCTACAAATCAGTATTGCTTTTAATTATCGTTTTTGGAGATGATACTCTCAATATATTCCAGCCAGCCAAAAGTTTAAAAAATTCACTGGTCAACATTTTGGTCAATATTTTTCTGAGAAGCTTACATTTGAATTATAATTGACTGTTTGTCTACTTACATGTAGAACTATGTTTGTATATGTATAGTAAAAATATACTACATAATGCAAGAAATGTAAGCCTTTCATGTATGCACTATACTTTTTGCAGCACTAATACAATAAAGGTCTGAATTAATATTAAACATGACATATTGATGATGAATTTGTTACACGGTGGCATAGACATGTAACCTTTAAAATGTTTTTTTTTCTTCTGTGCATATCTAGTCCTAAGTGAAAAACTAGAAGATGAGCAAGAACTTTCCTTATTATATATTAATTTTTGTTAAACAGGCCGTAATTCCCTCATTTTTGGAGAGGGTTTATATGGGCTTTGCATGTTGCCTAATCCATTTGATTACTCAATAAAATATGCTTAAATTAAAAAGTATTCCCTCGTTACCCAAATAGCTGCAGTATGAGGAGAAGATCATTTGTCGAAACAAAATTTCTTCCTCTGCATCTGAAGTGACAGATGTAACATTGAAAGATTGTAAAATGTTCCAAAGAGGAAAACCGGTTCAGTCCACCATTTATCCTGTGCTTTAGAGTACTTCATTGACAAGGAAATTGTGCCATCTTTACCAGGCATGAAATCTTATGACTGTCATGTCTTAGCCAACACCATGGAAACAGTTGGAAGGATGGTTGCCTTTTAAAATCATGTTGCAGGATTTATTGATACGGAGCTTTTGTTGGTGTCACAATTCCAAGGGTTGCCATTGTATAACCAAACAGAGTTTAGTTTCATTGTGACTAAGCTGCTCATGATGATTTACAAGATGTCACATTCCTTTAAAGACTTGTATGGTCAGTCAATTTTGATTTACAGAATAGTTAGAAGACATCATCCTTTCTGTTAAGTGCAACTATGTCACATGAACATTTATTATGTCAATGAAAAAAAAACCACGGAGTGTATGGATAGAATAATATCTACCAAAGCCTTGAACTATGCAGCTGTAAAGCTAGCATTTCGTGGGAAAGAGAAAGAGGGCATGCAATAAGTTTTGTCAAAAAAAAATGTGTGGAAGTGGAGCAAGAGTAAAAATTCATTAAAGATTTTACATTCCGTAGTTGAACATTTTAGAGATACTTGTATAAGTGATAATTAAAGCCCATTATGTCATAAGTGTATCATAAGTGTATAAACTGACCTTGATTTTCATTTTTCCTGAACTAGTTATTAGTTCCAGTACATGCATGTACTGTATGATGTAACACAACACCCCCCCCCCCCCCCCAAAAAAAAAGGTTCCTGATGTAGTAAATTCTACTGTTGATATATTTTTACCACCCATTGCTAAAATTTGTTCTGTTTATGTCTAGTCTGGTCTATGTGTTCTCTATCTACATGGAATGACTTTGTCATTAAGAGACTTTTTATAAAACAAATGTTTTTCATCGGATCAGATAAAGTAATGTGCAGCTTCCTATATCAATAGACACGACAGTATTGTAATGCAACCATGTATTGATGCGTTTTTATTTCTTACATAGCAATGCAGTTCAGAAGAAATATATCATGCGTGTATTATCTATAAACTATCAATATATGCTCTGATCTATTTCGCATATATACTAGTTAAAACTTATTGATCAGATATATATCAATTCTGAGTTGCATTTTTTTTTTCATTCCATTGCATTGCTTTCATTTTTTGAGCAGCTCAAACAATCGAAATATATGCATCTGCTTTGTTTTCAGAGAAAAATATGAAATGAATTTTTAATTCATAATTATTACATCATTTTAAAAACTTTGATGAATTATAACATATGTTGGTCGTCTGTCAGTGGCGACAATGACCACTGTCTCATCTTCGCGGGGGGGAGGGTTGACCTGAATGGTGGGTGCGGAGGTGACTGGTCAGGCCGATCCTCGCACAGAATAGTCTCAGACAATGAGGGCAGGGGATAGTGGCAGCTGCCGCGCCCTTGGTGCTGTCTTTCCTGGCCTGCCTGCTTGTTCTGCTGCAGGCGGCCTGTTGGCTTCACAGCTCTAGGCGCCCATTTGGACTGCGGCCCCCCACCCACACCTGGCTTGTGCTGCAACTTCCCATGAATCAGGGTTGATACTGAATGCCTTGAAGAAGGCATTTAGGTTGTCCTTTACTAACTATTTTGGGGCACCACGGGCACGTGTCCACTACCTTTAGCCGTTGGTTGTTGATGGTGATGTCTGGCTCAACATACGGTTTGCCTTCTGATGTTTGCCTAACTGATGCATTACTTCGGTCTTCTTTGTGCTGATAGTTAGGTCAAAGTTGTCGCAAAAATACCTTATGTCATTCCATGTAATTCACACCAAGGTGAGAACCGCACCCATACGATGGTTTATTAACACTGTTTTATAACTATTTTGAAGTTCAATTGGTTGTATGTCTACTATATGTCCACTTGTTTACTTCTTTGATTATTTTTTTTACAAAATTACAATTGCTAATGAAGATAACACCAATTTTAAAATTCGGGTGAATAAAAGATTGTTTTACTGGAAATATAGCTTATTTTGATTCCAAAAAATGCTTCAACTTAAATAGGGGATGGGTATATAACCAACTTTTTTTTGCAGACAAAATCTTACTTTTAATGCCTTCATGTGAAACCATAAATTTAAAAAAAAAATGATGCTCCAATTGTACTTGGTCATAACATATCAAAAGAGTTATTTCGTGGTTTTGTCTAAAAATAAAGTCTGAGATATTTTCAAGTAAACAAAACTGAAAATGTCTGTCATCTGATTATAGGGAATTTCTGGCCAAATTGCAATTTCTTGTAGAATTTCTATGCTTCAGTTTTGGCCCATGTTTACAGGTTATCCTAACTGAAACTGTTACACTTTTCTTGTTTTTAATCAATTTCTTAGGAATTGTACTTTTAAAAAATCAAAAGCATCTAAAAATTTTATTGTAGGTTTTTATTAGTAATTGAGCATAATCCACCTTTAAGACTATTTTTAATCAATCTAGAAATAAAAGTTTAGGATTAACGTTAACAAAATACAATGAATATATCATTGTTCACATTTTTTCCAACTGCAGGGGGCTGTTTGTTTGTTTTATTTCAAGGACATGGCCATGTACATTACGAATCGTAACTGAAAAAATCCAACCTAAAGTTTTTTGAATAGACAAAAGGAGTCTCAATGTATGACATGCTACTACCAATTATCTACAGTTAAAACAAAAGGTTTTGTGTTTATCACGAATCTTTTTAAAGGAAACATGTTAAATATCTCTGCTTTTTTGTCCAGATCCCAAACATGTATGAATAAAAGGTTTTGCCAAGGGGAATTTTGTTGGGAATTCCCACATCGATTATCCAAATTCACATCAATAGATCAACAATATAAATTGTCAAATACATGTCTATAAAATATCAAAACATACAAGCTTACAAAAAGTTCGTAATCGAACCCAATTTCAAAATATGATCTGTAACCTAAACTATTTACTAGGTGATCATCGATCAAGTAAACGTATCGAGTGGAGAGCATATTTATTGCGTTTTAATAATTGTCTCAACATGAGAATAAGATCAACATAATGAAGTTTTCTGCTTTAACACGCCACTTTTACCGCTATTGTAAACTTTTGAAATTATTATTAATATTTTGAAACTATTGTAAACGTTTGAAATTATTTACCGGGGTACACAAAAAAGAGAACATGTCAATACCATGTATATTACTTGCCTTTTTGATATATTCGTAGTATTGTGGGGCATTATATAATAATACTTATTCAAGTTTAAACCTCGTGTGTTCAAATTGGTTGAAAATGGACTTTAAAATTTGTTGAAAGTCAAATTTTAAAGTTTAAAACATTTATGGTAAAGGTTCAGACAATTGTGTATAATATAACAGACATGAATCAAATGTATATACCGTTTTTTTATAACAATTGTAGGTAGGATTTTTTCGAGAAAGACTAACGTATTAAACCATTTGAAATGGGTATCTATTAGTTTTTGGGGTTTTTTTTAATGGCGCCTGATCATGACGTTTCATATAAGTCTGGAGTTGTTGTATAATTAAAACATCACGAAGGGTAAGAAGACAATTGTTACGATTTTCCTATGTTTTCATGTTCGAATCAAAATAAATATTTCAACCGTGAGTAGGTGAATAACGAAATTGTTTACTAATGTCGTTATCAGTGTCGTTTTAAGTTCATTAAAAGCATAAGTAACTTCATATTTTTGAAGCTCTTGACTAGTATTTTGCATATTTCAATTAAACATGAACCATGCATTCACTGGATTTATTAAAAAAAACAAATATATCTAGGGGTGTCAATGTTTTATAAAAAATCACCATAGGAATCTCCTGCAGTCTGAAGTTGAGAGCAGTAATATTACATGTGAACTTGTAACGCATGGGTAGCGATTAGAATGAGTCCTTATAAAATTGTAAATTCAAATAAATGTTTATTCAATTGCAATGCTATGTTTAAAGGTGGACATATTGTGGTTATTGAACCGCACTGACTACTTTTTAGCATTTTTACACATTTTGAATACACCAACCGAACGTAGTTTTACTAATGTTATTCAGATATATACCAACAAATGTTTATTGTATTAAAAAAAGAACACTATGTCTTATTTATACGAGGCAGTATAATACATGTGCAAAACCAGAAATATGTTCATGATGTTCAATCGTTAATTGATAGATGTTAGTTGATAAAATTTTATACTTACACACTCGTAATGGAGAAGACAAACAGACAGGAATGTTCCGAGTAAAGCAAGACAGGATCTTACTAGAAGTTCCATGTTATTTTCATCACCAAAGTAACAGTTCTTTCTCAACACTCTGTAGACACTAAACTGTAGTGAATGTCCTGTACGATATGCGTATCCTTAACTTAAACCAAATCTGGACAATGTCGCAGTCGTTACATCCGGATAGTTTGTGGACGTACAATTAAGATCTCTTGATTATATAACACGAGGGATTAGTCGCATGATGTACATTTGTTTGAGAGCAAGATTTGTTTTATTTAAATCTACAACCATGAAAGAGATTATGCTCTTTTCTTAAATATACCATGCTGCCATCTCAAATTTTAAACTTCATTACCAATATTTGATGTTAAATTATGAAAATAAGAATTTAGAAAGGAATCAACGCCAATCAAAAATGTTTTCTGAAGAAAAGAGTTTTGTGAAGGATTTAAAAACATAATTTATTATTGCAGTTACCATAACAGTGCACAATATAGTGTTTACTTTCAAATTAATTGATAGATTTTATAGATTAAACGCTGCTACATCTTATCGTTACTTGATGCGTAAGTTTTGTTCAAAAGACTTTTTAAATACCTCGGCGTTGTGTCAACACCAGCAAAGAACGGTAAAATTTAAAGGTCCTTTCAAAGGACATTTTGTTGGGTATTCCAACACCGATTCTCGGAATTCAAATAAATATAGCTACCTTGAAACTTTAAAGTCTCTGCAGTATTAATGGAACATGTCATTAAAACTTACAAGGACGGCCTCTTCAGGGGTCCACTTTTTGCACACGTTCAGCAGTCAAAAGGAAATAAATGAATAATGCAAGAAAATATCCCTTCTAAGAGAACTATCATCTCAAAAAGCAAGAAAGAAATTATAATAGCAATAGTTACAAAAGTTTGTAATATCAAGTTCAGCCTATGCATTAAGGGCCTGAGAAAACTACGTATGAAATAATTGAATTACACGCAACACGATGAAAAAAGTGAAGGCTTATTCACAATTATTCCCTTGGTTTCATACAATGAACAAAATGATATACTAGTATGTGACCGAATTTCTAATCTAAAATATAAAATAACTTAGGTTTTATAGATTGATTAACGTTTGAAGGCTGACCCCTGATAAGGCGGGCCCTATCCTTATAAATAGCATATACATGTACTTATATTAACACCAACACCCTGGTAAATAGATGCTATGTAAATAATCGACCAAGTACTTCATTAAAGCTGACATTATTTCATAAAAGCATTTGGTCGCCATATTACTTTTGATCGCTCCTCTTCTGCCACTGGGGTATATATACCGGTTGAGAAAGTTACGGTCGGTTGCTTTCCGATCGAGGCATTCAGGTTGCACGGACTTCTAAATGCATGAACTACACATTGTAGTACAATATTTGTAATAGAAAAATTAAGGAAACAACAATCAATGAAATACAAAAAAATATTTATTCTTTGAAAGGATTTCGGTATCCATATTATTTTTGCACTGTCAGTGCTGCATTACTTCGAATGCACATCGAACACGTGTGTCGTTCATACAGAGTGCATAACGTCTGCATCATTTTGAAAATCCCGGCGGCACTGCAGCCAACACAGTAGCTAAATGATAGTAAATCCATGAAAGTAACAACGTAACATCCGTTCCTACAAAAACGCTCCGTTTCTAAAAATCCACGTGATCATTGACATTGCTCGATCTGCCACAGTGTGTGGTTTGCGCATGTGCGATGTTATAACATACAAAGAAAAACGGTCCCAAATATTTATTTTTGAGGAATTTTGAAAGTATCTGCGCCTGGATTTCCGTCTGTCTTGTTTCGTCGTTGATTGGATATACTAGTATCTTGCCAATGCAGTGGTTGTCATATTATTTTTCTTCGCGTCAACTTGTTCGGGTGTACCGGTGTATGAAAATCCTGAATGCTGTGAAGCAAGAAAAGTCCTCTCGGCCTTATATAGGGGGTGTGTAGCGCTGAACAGAACAATAGAAATCGACAACTAATACGCCGGTAGTCGGAGATAAAAGTGAAATAATGCGTATTGATGAATTCATGTCAGCTTTAAAGATGTCGGGTTATTGTGAGTACAAGATATGTATGGTTGTTGTCGTCCTTTAAGTGCACATATGTTGTTGGACATTATAAACTTGATTCTCAGAATTTAATTAACTATAGCTACTTCTAGTTAATTCAATGCAGCAAACCTAATATGAAAGACAATTATAAACTAATGGACGTTTTCATCTATCAAAATTATGAAAACTGTCAAGGATAATTATACAATATCAAAGGACGACATTGATATGGCTTAATATCTGCCCCACCATTTTAATTAGTACGATATCAAAATCAAATCTTAATAAAACATTATACAGAGGATGTATATTACATAAATCTTGATACATGTATCAGTTATCATTTTATAATAGCTGTTCGTGATCATTTATGAGGTCGTTACAATGGGCTTATTCCGACTATTTTTTCCAAGCAAATGAAAATATTGTCATTTTTCCTTTATATTTTTGAAGAACAGAGCGCAGGTCTGCTCATGTACGATATCAACATATTCATATGTTCATAAAATTATACACATTATAGTTAAAAATGGCACTTACTCAAGTATGTGAACAAAAAACCGTTGCAAAACACCCATATTCTGCTCCAAAATATTAACCTATCGAAATATGACAATTTTCAAGACGTCACCTCTATATCATGACGTCGTTAGAGTAAAAACTTTTACAAACCTATATCAAATATGTTTCCAACTATCTTCAACCTTATTTTTGAAGATCTAATTTTAGGAGCCAAACATGCATGAAACCTCATGTAGTCCTTTCATACATGCATGCATATAGTTATAAACAATATAAAACATGCTCACAAACCCATTCGTACTTGATCATATTTTTCTCTAAAGCATAGTATGGTATGTTACCTAAAACAATTATTATATCAAGATTGATCAAGTTAGCTGATAACTTGAAATGTACTTTTGTTATCAAATTAACATAGAAGACAGATAAGTCAATGCTTTAGGCTTGTATCAGGTTGCAGAATTTCGTTCTAATTGTAAAAAAGTCAAATTTCAATTTCATGCGACCGACCACCAGTTGTGATACACACAAAATAAATTTGCCCCCCCCCACCCCCTCCCACTTTTTTGGAAAAACGGAAATGAAAATAAGGAAATTAAATAAGTAGACACCCATCCCAACCCCCACCCCCACCCCCACCCCCATCCCCACCCCCACAGGTCTTCAGTAGTCATCTAGAAGCTGTCTTTCTGCCTCTACTTTTTATACAGGAAAGATAAATTATAACACTTGCGTGCATTCTCAAAACTAAAGTTAAAAGACTCAGGGTGTTCAACTAAAATTTTATTTAAAGAGATTTTTGTAGTGGATATTTATGTTGATAAATTTTATTGCAATTAACATTAATATATATTGTCAAAATGTCATATTTGAATGTTATACTTTGAATAAAGAGTGGTCACCTGGAAGATATCTTTTTATTTCCGTTTCATTGAACTCGGTCGTAAATCGAATAATTTTGTTTAAATTTTGTATGTTAGATTTGCACAAAAAGTTTAGAAACTCTGCAATTAACGAGTGAATCTGTGGAAATTCCATTTGTTGAAATTACAGACAGAATGTAAGCTCTTAATGCCGTTAGACTTAGTACAATTAAAATGACATTGTTTATGCTAAAAAATGTACACTATGCTCATGACATACTCCTTTGAGAGTGAATTATTGCATATGCATATGTATGATCTTATAGATCAAATCATCATCAATGCAAAAGCAGGCGATATATGTGTATATGGCGGCCCATGTGGTTACAGCAATTTTATGAGAATCCAGATTTCATAGTAAAAACTTTTATTTTATTTGATTTTTGGCATGGCTACAATGGAACAAATCTTGCTACTAAACATAAGATCATAACAGGAAAGTTATTCTTCAGTTTTATCATTTTGTTTAGTGTCAAGTCAAATCAGTTTAAGAAATAAGAAAGGGGGACAGCTTATCTACAAATCAGTATTGCTTTTAATTATCGTTTTTGGAGGTGATACTCTCAATATATTCTAGCCAGCCAAAAGTTTAAAACATTCACTGGTCAACATTTTGGTCACTTTTTTCTGAAAAGCTTACATTTAAATCATAGTGGACTGTTTGTCTATTTACATGTAGAACTACAGTTGTATATGCATAGTAGTAAAAATATACTACATAATGCAAGAAATGTAAGCCTTTCATGTATGCACTATACTTTTTGCAGCACTAATACAATAAAGGTCTGAATTAATATTAAATATGACATATTGATGATTAATTTGTTACACGGTGGCATTGACATTTAACCTTTTAAAATGTTATTTTTTCTTTTGTGCATATCTAGTCCTAAGAGAAAACTAGAAGATGAGCAAGAACTTTCCTTATTATGTATTACATTTTGTTAAACAGGCCGTAATTCCCTCATTACCCAAATAGCTGCAGCATGAGGAGAAAATCACTTGCACTGTTTTGTCAACACAAAACTTCCAATTTCTTCCTCTGCATCTGAAGTGACACATGTAACAGTGAATGATTAATTGTAAAATGGTCCAAAGAGGCAAACCTGTTCAGTCCAGCATTTTTTCCTGTGCTTTAGAGTACTTCATTGAAGGAAATTGTGCCATCCTTACTAGGCATAGCATCAAGTCTTATGACTGCTATGTCTTAGCCAACATCATGGAAGCAGTTGAAAAGATGGGTCCTTTTTAAAATCATGTTGCAGGATTTGTTGATAGGGAGCTTTTGTTGATGTCACAATTCCCAGGGTTTCCTTTGTATAACCAAGCAGAATTTAATTGTATCCTCTTGCATTGTGTCTATGCTGCTCATGATGATTTACAAGATGTCACATTCCTTCAAAGACTTGTATAGTCAGTCAATGTTGATTTACAGAAAAGTTGGAAGACATAATTCTTTCTGCTAAGTGCAACTGTTTCACATGAACATTTATTTTGTCAATAAAAAAAAATCACGAAGTGTCTGGATAGAATAATAGCTACCAGTGCCTTGTATTATGCAGCTGTAAAGCTAGCATTTCATAGGAAAGAAGAAGAGGGCATGCGACAAGTTTTGTCCCAAAAAAATGTGTGGAAGTGGAGCAAGAGTAAAAAGTCATACAAAATTTAATATTCCGTAGTTAAACATTTTAAAAATACTTTTGTAAGTGATAATTGAAGCCCATTATGTCATAAGTGTATAAACTGACCTTTATTTTCCTCGAATTTCATTTTTCCTGAACTAGTTATTAGTTCCAGTATGATGTAACACAACACAACACCCCCCCCCCAAAAAAAAAGAAAGGATCCTGATGTAGTAAATTCTACTGTTAATATATTTTTACCACCCATTGCTGAAAATTGTTCTATTTATGTCTAGTCTGGTCTATGTTTTCTCTATCTAGATGGAATGATTTTGTCATTCAAAGACTTTTTTATAAAACAAATGTTTTTCATCGGATCAGATTAAGTAATGCGCAGCTTCCAATATCAATAGACAAGACAGTGTTGTAATGAAACCATGTATTTATGGTAATTTACAATACAGCCATACAGTTCAGAAGAAATATATCATGCGTGTATTGTCTAAACTTTCAATATATGCTCTGATCGAGTTCGCATATATACTAGTTAAACCTTTTGATCAGAAATGAATTCTGAAGTTGCATTTTTTTCATTCCATTGCATTGCTTTCATTTCTTGAGCAGCTCAGTCAATCGAAATCTATGCATCTAGCTGCTTTGTTTTCAGAGAAAAATATCAAATGAATTTTTATTTTCATTAAAATTACATCATTTAAAAAAAAATTGATGAATTATAACATATGTTTTTCGTCCGTCGGTGGCGACAATAGCCACTCTTTCTTCGTGGGGGAGGAGGTTGACCTGGATGGTGGGTGCAGTGGTGACTTCGCACGGAATAGTCTCAGACAGTGAGGACAGGGGATGGTGGCAGCTGCCGGGTCCTTGGCGCTGTCTTTCCTGGCCTGCCTGCGTTGTTCTGCTGCAGGCGTCCTGTTTGCTTCACAGCTCTAGGCGCCCTTTTGGACCTGCGCCTCCCCCCCCCACCCACACCTGTCTTGTGCTCAACTTCTAATGAGTACGGTTGATACTGAATGCCTTAAGGAAGGCCTTAAGGTTGTCCTTGAATCGCTTTTTGGGGCACGACGGGCATTTGTCCACTACATTTAGCCATGGGTTGTTGATGGTGATGTTTGGCTCAACACACGGTTTGCCTGATGCTAGCTAATGCATGACTTCGGTATTCTTTGTGATGATAGTTAGCTAAAGGTGTCGCAGATATACCTTACGTTATTCACACCAAGGTCAGAACCGCACCCAGACGATGGTTTATTAACACTGTTTTATAAATATTTTGAAGTTCAATTGGTTGTATGTCTACTATATGTCTACTTTACTTCTTTGATTATTTTTTCACAAAATTACAATTGCTATAATTGAAGATACTAACACCAATTCAAAAATTCGGGTAAATTAAAGTTTATCTTTTGCTGCAACTATGGCTTATTTTGATTTTAAAAAAATGCTTCAACTAAAAAGGGGATAGGGATATAACCAATTTTGTTTGCAGACAAAATCCTACTTTAAATACCTTCAATTGAAACCATAAAATGTAAAAAAAATATTTTCATATAAAGTTCAATTCAAGAAACCTGTCTATATTTGGTTTATATACCATATTTTCAACGAAAATGATGCTCCAATTTTACTTGGCTATAACTTATCAAAAAAGTTATTTCGTGGTGTTAGTTTTGTCTCAAAATAAGGTCTGAGATATTTAAGAAATAAACAACGTCAGCGCGCATCATGGAAAATATGCCAGCAGAGCAGTTGCTATTCATAACGCCATGTTCACTAAATAATCGTTGATTATTACTTATATTTGCATTTTACTACTCGCAAATACCCTGTATTAGCCTAGACCTTGACATTTAGGTATTACATCAAAAATAAACATTCAGACTGTAATGTATCTTTTTAATTCACAAAGATTTGTTAACAGAATCAATGATATGTTATAACATTAATTCCTTTAAAATGTTATCAAAACATGTTTTAAAACATGTTTTAATATTACATGTAAATACGTCAATTTTAATGGAGTTGGAGAAAAACACATGATGTATCGTATAGTGGTTTAAATCTATAACGTCATGGAAAATTATATATAACGTTACACCTTTATGACGTCATAGTATACTGACAGAGCAATTGCGATTATAGAGAAATAATTGCAGCTCCTCCGTATGGGCTTACAGTGGGAAAGAACAATGGAAATGCAAATATTTTCAAGTAAACAAAAGTGAAAATGTCTAACATCTAATTATAGGGAATTTCTGGCCAAATTGCAATTTCTTGTAGAATGTCTTTGCTCCATTTTTGGCCCATGTTTACAGGTTTTCCTAACTGAAACTGTCACCCTTTTCTTGTTTTTAATTAATTCCTTAGGAATTGTACTTTTAAGAAATCAAAAGCATCTGAAAAGTTCAATATAGGTTTTTATTCTTGAATGCGCATAATACACCTTTCAGACTATTTTTAATCAATCTAGAAATAAAAGTTTAAGATAACGTTAACAAAATACACTAAATATATCATTGTGCACATTTTTCCAACTGCAGGGGCCTGTTTGTATTATTTCAAGGACATGGCCATGCACATTACGAATCGTAACTGAAAAAATCCAACCTTAAGTTTTTTAAATAGACAAAAGGAGTGTCAATGTATGACACGCTACTACCAATTATCTACAGTTAAAACAAAAGGTTTTGTGTTTATCACAATTCTTTTTAAAGGAAACATATCAAATATCTCTGCATTTTTGTCCAGATCCCAAACATGTATTAATAAAAGGTTTTGCCAAGGGGAAGTTTGTTGGGAATTCCCACATCGATTATCCAAATTCACATCAACAATTTAAATTGTCAAATACATGTCTATACAATATCAAAACATCACAGTTTACAAAACGTTCGTAATTGAACTCAATTTCAAAATATGATCTGTAACCTAAACTATTTACTAGGTGATCATCGATCAGGTAAACGTATCGAGTGGAGAACATGTTTATTGCGTTTTGATAATTGTTTCAACATGAGAATAAGATCAACATAATGGAGTTTTCTGCTTTAACACGCCAGTTTTACCGCTATTGTAAACTTAAATTATAATTAATATTTTGAAACTATTGTAAACGTTTGAAATTATTTACCGGGAAACATGTCAATACCATGTATATTACTTGCCTATTTGATATATTGAATTTCGTAGTATTGTGGGGCATTATACAATAACACTTATTCAAGTTAAAACCTCGTGTGTTCCATCTGGTTAAAAATGGACTTTAAGACTTGATGAAATTCGAATTTTAAAGTTTAAAACATTTCTGGTAAGGGTTCAGAAAACTGTATATAATATAACAAACATGAATCAAATGTAGATATCGTTCTTTCATTACATTTGTATGTAGGATTTTTTCGAGACAGACTAATGTATTAAACCATTTGAAATGAGTATCTATTAGTTTTTGGGGTTTTTTTTAATGGCGCCTGATCATGACGTTTCATTTAAGTCAGGAGTTGTTGTATAATCAATAAATGATGGAGGGTAAGAGGACAATTGTTACGATTTTCTTATGTTTTCATGTTCGAATCAAAATATATATTTCAATAGTGAGTAGGTGAATAACTAAAGTGTTGACTAATGCCGTTATCAGTGTTTTTTTTAAGTTCATTAAAAGCATAAGTAACTTCATATTTTTGAAGCTCTTGACTAATATTTTGCATATATCAATTAAACATGAACCATGCATTCACTGGATTTATATTAAAAAACAAATATATCTAGGGGTGTCAATGTTTTAAAAAAAATCACCATAGGAATATCCTGCAGTCTGAAGTCGATAGCAGTTATGTTACATGTGAACTCGTAACGCATGGATAGCGATTAGAATGATTCCTTATGAATTGTAAATTCAAATAAATGTTTATTCAAATACCATGTTATGTGTAAAGGTGGACATGCTAAATTTGTTTGAGAGCAATGTTTTTTTAATTTAAATCTACAACCATGACAGAGAATGTGCTCTTTTCTAGAACATATTGTTCTGCTATCTGAAATTTTAAACTTCAATACCAATATTTGATGTTAAATTATGAAAATAAGAATTCAAAAAGGTATCAACGCCAATCAAAAATATCTTCTGAAGAAAATAGTTTTGTGAAGGATTTACAAACAAATCATTTATTATTGCAGTTACCATAACAGTGCACACTATAGTGTTTACTTTCAAATTAATTGATAAATTTTATAGATTAAATATTGCTACATCTTATTTTAGGATTTATCATTAAATTATTTCTTAATCAATCTGTATAAGATGAAATAATTACGTTGGTGATGTTCCTTTGTTTCTGTTTCTTTTTTTTTTTGTTCTGTTTTGTTTGTTTTGTTTTTGTTAAACAGTAGATTTAGGTACATGTATTTTGTAAACTATTTTTTTATTGTGAAAAAATAATTAAAAGTGCATTATTGATACAGGGACTCATGCTTGGTTGATGGTGTGTCTCATCCTCCTTGTTGATATGTATATAATATCAGGAACAAAATAATCGTTTTTGACTTTTATTATTATTCCAAGGTAAACAAGTTAAAATAAAATAGTTCATTGTGCACATTTTAAATCTTAGTGTGCTTCTTTATATTATCTCACAGAATGGTGCTCAATATTTTGAAGTTCTCCACAAAAACCTTAAACTGAGTTATTTTAAAACAGATGTAAGGTATTGCCTTGTGTTCTGTAATAATTTACAAACAATAGAAAAAAGAATTTCAGAAGTTTACTTGATGCGTAAGTCTTGTTTCAGAAGACTTATCAAATATCTCGGCGTTTTGTCAACACCAGCAAAGAACGGTAAAATTTAAAGGTCCTTTCAAAGGAAATTTTGTGGGGTATTCCAACACCGATTCTCGGAATTCAAATAAATATAGCTACCTTGAACCTTTAAAGTTTCTGCAGTATTAATGGAACATGTCATTAAAACTTACAATAACGGCCTCATCAGGGGTCCACTTTTTTCACACGTTCAGCAGTCAAAAGGAAATAAATGAATAATGCAAGAAAAAACCCTTTTAAGAGAACTATCATCTCAAAAAGCAAGAAAGAAATTATGATAGCAATAGCTACAAAAGCTTGTAATATCAAGTTCAGCCTATGCATTAAGGGCCTGGGAAAACTACGTATGAAATAATTGAATTACACGCAACACGACGAATTTAGTGAAGGCTTATTCACAATTATTCCCTTGGTTTCATACAATGAACAAAAAGATATAGTAGTATGTGACCGAATTTCTAATCTAAAATATAAAATAACTTAGGTTTTATAGATTGATTAACGTTTGAAGGCTGGCCCCTGATAAGGCGGGCCCCATCCTTAAAAGTAGCACATGCATGTACTTATATTAACACAAACACACTGGTAAATAGATGCTATGTAAATAATCGACCAAGTACTTCATTAAAGCTGACATGAATTCATAAAAGCATTTGGTCGCAATATTACTTTCGATCGTTCCTCTTCTGCCACTGGGGTATATATACCGGTTGAGAAAGTTACAGTCGGTTGCTTTCCGATCGAGGCATTCAGGTTGCACGGACTTCTAAATGCATGAACTACACATTGTAGTAAAATGTTTGTAATAAAAGAATAAAGGAAACAACAATCAATGAAATACAAAAACTATTAATTCTTTGAAAGGATTTCGGTATTTATATTATTTTTGCACTGACAGTGCTGCCTTACTTCGAATGCACATCAAACACGTGTGTCGTTCATACATAGTGCATAACGTCATCATCTTTTTTAAAACCCCGGAGGCACTATATCCAACACAGTAGCTAAATGATAGTTAATCGAAGAAAGTAACAACGTAACATCCGTTCCTACAAAAACGCTCCGTTTCTAAAAATTCATGTGATCATTGACATTGCTTGATCTGCCACAGTGTGTGGTTTGCGCATATGCGATGTTATAACATACAAAGAAAAACGGTCCACAATAATTATTATCGAGGAATTTTGAAAGTATCTGCGCCTGGATTTCCGTCTGTCTTGTTTTGTCGTTTATTGGATACACTAGTATCTTGCCAATGCAGTGGTTGTCATATTATTTTTCTTCGCGTCAACATGTTCAGGTGTATCGGTGTATGAAAGTCCTGAATGCAGTGAAGCATGAATAGTCCTCTCGGTCTTATACAGGGGGTGTGTAGTGCTGAACAGAACAATAAAAATCGACAACTAATATGGCGGTAGTAGGAGATAAAAGGGAAATCATGCGTATTTATGAATTTATGTCAGCTTTAAAGATGTCGGGTTATAGTGAGTACAAGATATGTATGGTTGTTGTCGTCCTTTAAGTGCACATATGTTGTTGGACATTATCAACTTGATTCTCAGAATTTAATTAACTAAAGCTACTTCTAGTTAATTCAATGCAGTAAACCTAACACGAAAGACAATTATAAACTAATGGACGTTTTCATCTATCAAAATTATGAAAATTGTCAAGGATAATTATACAATACCAAAGGACGACATTGATATCTTTAAATATCTGCTCCACCATTTTAATCAGTACGGTATCAAAATCAAATCTTAATGAAACATTATACAGAGGATGTATATTACATAAATCTTGATACATGTATCAGTTATCTTTTGATAATAGCTGTTCATGATCATTTATGAGGTCGTTACAATGGGCTTATTCCGACTATTTCTGCAAGCAAATGAAAAATATTGTCATTTTTCCTTTATATTTTTGAAGAACAGAGCGCAGGTCTGCTCATGTACGATATTAACATATTCATATGTTCATAAAATCATACATATTACAGTTAAAAATGGCACTTTCTCCAATATGTAAGCGAAAAACCGCTGTAAAACACCGATATTCTGCTCCAAAATATTAACCTATTGAAGTATGACAATTTTCATTACGTCATCTCTATATCATGACGTCGCTAGAGTAAAATCTTTTACAAACCTATATCAAATATGATTTCAACTATATTCAACCTTATTTTTAAAGATCTAATTTTAGGAGCAAAACATGCATGATGACTCATGTAGTCCTTTCATACATGCATGCATATAGGTATAAACAATATAAAACATGCTCACAAACCCATTCGTACTTGATCTTATTTTCTTTAAAGCATAGTATGGTATGTTACTTAAAACAATTATTATATCAAGATTGATCAAGTTAGCTGATAACCTGAAATGCACCTTTGTTATCAAATTAACATAGAAGACAGATCGTCAATGCTTTAGACACGTATCAGGTTGCAGAATGCAACATTTCGTTCTAATTGTTAAAATCTTCAAATTTCAATGTCATGTGACCGACCACCAGTTAGTGATACACACAAAATAGAACCCCCCACCCCCTCCCACTTTTTTGGGAGTAAGTAAAAACGGGAATTAAAATAAGGAAATTAAAAGTAAGAAAACACCCCCCCCCCACACACACACACACATACACATAGATTAAGATTGTGTAATGATTTAAGGGAAGTTACCTTAATTTTTTGCCTGTCAAAATTTTTGGATAAGTCTGCCCAACCCCTCAATCCCCCCATCCCCTAAACCCACACTTTTAAAAACGATGCCACGTGCCTGCAAATGTAACGATTTTATGATTTTTGACCAGTTAGAGTTATCGTCACTGACAAGCGATACGCCTTTGGTTAGCGGTATTGCACAGTCCGTCCTGCATACGGCGTTAACACAGTGACTAGGCACGGACCCCTCCACACGTTACACAAACGATGAAACAATGAGACACACCTATTGACATGCTTGACACTGAGACCCTGCGACGTAGGACGGATAATTTATATTTCGTTACAGATTGAGACCACGCAAGATGCCAAGGTCAATGGTACCTATGTGTACTATCATAACAGAAATTAATTCTAAAGAAACGGGTTAAAGTACATGCGTTATATAGATAGCGTATAATCAAATTCGTTCAAGGAAAAATGTGTAATTAAGTCCTATGATGAACCTGCCTACGCCAAGTCAGAAATATTAACATAATGCTGCTACTGACCACAGTGCGTTAGATCATTAGTATGCACTTGATCGCATTTACTTTTAAGGACGAGGATGTTGTAGCGCAGTGTCCGTGCGTATAAAATGAGGATGTGGGAAACACAGCTCTCCAGTAGCTCTGTAAGCTGTCTTTCTGCCTCCTCTTTTTATATATACAGGTAAGATAAATAATTACACTTGCGCGCATTCTCAAAACTAAAGTTAAAAGACTCATGGGGTTCAACTAAAAGAGATTTATGTAATGGATATTAATGTTGATAAATTTTATTGCAATTAACATTTATATATATATATATATATATATATATATATATATATATATATATATATATATATATATATATATATATATATATATATATATATATATATATATATATATATATATATTTAAAATGTCATATTTGAATGTAATACTTTGAATAAAGAGTGGTCACCTGGAAGATGTCTTTTTGCCTCCCTTTTTTTTTTTCCCGTTTCACTTGAATACTCTAGGATTTTCCTCTGATGGTAAAAAATGTTTTAAATTGTACGATATAATACAAATACTAATTTTTGATAAATGGATCTTCATTTAAATCGATATAGTTATATTGAGATTAAATAAAAAAAATCATTCACAGAAAAAATAATACAGAACATGTACTAACATGTATTTATCACAAAAACAAATTCATTATTTGGAGTCATGAAGGAAAATTAAAATTAAGATTAATCCGTAAATATAACAAAGAATGCAGAACAACGTAATAGATTATCATTAAATACAAGTATTAAAAATGAAATTCATATCAATACAATGGCAAACGCAAAGCAATATTTTCGGTGTTTTGTTTTTCAACATTGGGATTTGATTTGTAATGGCTAAAAGAAAAAAATGTAAACGTACTATATTTAGCGTGTAAGATATTTGGCGGAATGTAGTTTTACAACAAGTTAGCGTGGATTTGTTTTAGCGCATTTCTGAATGTACCTATATATCTACTTTTATGTTTTACATTTGGCGATGTACTTGATTAAGCAGACACTGTTTTCCGTCAAAAACGCTAAATAAAATACACAGCCAAATGTAATACATTTCATCATATTGTTATATTATTTTACGCACAGTGAATTTGCGCTGGCTGTGGCGCTGTTTCGTTGCACCACACACCAACCCTACCAAACTTCCCCCATGCATAAAAAATACTGAAACGGCAACAGCGCCATGTTTAAGTGAAGCATATTCGCCATGACATTTTCGTGCCAGTTCATAGTGCGTAGGAATACAAGGTATACTGATAGTTGAGAGCATGTTGGTTTTAAGTGTTTTTGTGTCTTATATGGTTGAATGAGTTTACTGTTAATGTACTTTAGTATATCTTGGATAAAAGGAAGAAACAAATTGTCTCATATTGGAGTTTGAGTCTGACAAATTCATAATTATTTCATGCAGTCAATGATTTTCCTTAAATCAATGGTGGTTTCAACCAATTGATAAAAGAGGCGTCTAGATTTTAATCATGTCTGTTTCGGTCACTAAGGTTCGACCAATCAATAAACAAGGCATGTTGATATAAGTCCTGTTAATTACTTTAGAGCTATGAATAAACTTTACTTTCAGTAGAACTATAAAAAAACTAAAGTTTCCGTAAGAAATCGAGGGAATCATACTTGATACATATAAATATTGTCATATCAAACCCGTAAGCCATTATGTCCTTTCAGGCTTTTGATTTTGGTATCTATTTATTTTTCAAGGTTTAAGATTATCTCTATATAATATGTATTATTCTTATACCCGTGTAAAACAGTTACTATATACCGGAAACTCCTCAGGTAGCTCAAAACGTTTTCATAACATTTTATTCTGGTTGTAAGGTTGATTTCCAAGAACGTTTTCATAAAAACATTTTAGAACGTTTCAAAAACATTTTAGTTTTGTTGTAAGGATGTTATAAGAAAACATTATCAATACAGCATTTTAAAAACATTTATGTTTAGTTTTGATAATAATTAAAAAAATTATGAACAATATTATGGTTATTTAGCATAAAAAACATTTTCAAAATACGTTATAAAAATGTTCTATTGATGATTTTTATAACACTGTCAACTAGAAATGCCTGACCAAAATTGCTTCCATTGTATTGGTATTTCAAATGTATATTTCTTTATCGTCAGAAAACTGCTTATCATACAGAATGAAATGTTATAAGACAGCATAATAAAACATTCTCCGGCAATGTTTGCAGAACGTTTTTAAAACATCTAAATAATCAAATTGTTTTCCTCTTTTAAATGCTAAAGATTGGCTTACCTCAGTTACGCATGCTACGGACAAAATATTTTCTCATTTATATCAGCTTGCGATAGTTTAAGTTCTCGTCTTAGAATGTTGAAAGACTTAATTCTCTGCAAACAACGTTCCAAATGAACTCTTGTCCTTGAGATGACTTTTGACTTTGGTAGCTCGTTTGCGGTACGTTGTTGTCTGCTTGCACCCTTGAAAGAAGGAATAAACTAATTTGATATCACAAGGGAAATCTTCTTCAACCATAAAGCCCCTGTCCACCATAACTTTTTGTCCTGGTATATCAAGGGAGTCAAGAAGGTCCAAGCTTTCTTGTGTGATCTGTTTGGCTGACGTTGTCTGACGGCTTTCCAGGATAAGCTTTAAAGATGTATGTCACAGCTCCTGCGGTAATGATCTCGACGAAAATTTTTATTGTGAAGTGGTGTTTATTATTACTGTGAATCTGATAATTGCAGTCCACAATGGAAGGCGTTTCACTGAACAGTTCTTGTACAGTCCAAAATTACTCTCAGGTTTGGAAATGGTTTAAAGCAACTTGCAAGTCCAACATCTTAATCTGGCTCTGCATTTTTACGTAAACGTTTGAGTTTTATAGGTATGAAATTGTTCCAGGTAGTAAAATTTCTGGAGAACTGACTGGAACTCACACCAAAGCGAAGACTGCATTCTTCAAGTGAATGTCATGTCTGTTAGAGTAAGTTAATAAAATGATACAGATACTGTATATTCTGCACATACTGTTAAATAATTCAATTTTGTGGGGGCCAATTATGGGGAAGTACTTTCATCAATGGGTCGGTTTTTCAGTTTCAGTTGCAAAACTTAATCTTTTATAAATGAGTTTTGTTGAGGATGTAGATTTGTGGCTAAGGGCTACTCACAAATACCACCAAAATTAAGCCACCACGAATTTTAACGATCCCACAGTTTATATATAAATTTAAAAAAAAAATGTATATACCTTAACAGTTAAAGATGACTCTTGGACAGATTCATGCTGATTGGCAGCTGTTGGACACTGTTCAGTCTGATGCAGTGTCGTCTGAAACTGAAAATATGTAAAGCATTTATTTGCTAATTCCTTGGAATATGTATAATACTCTATTATCAGTGGCTCCTTTTTTTTAAATTACAAATGTGACAATAAGATCTAACAAATTACTAACTATTACTGTTGATTATGCAAAACTGATTACCTGTGCTTTCAAAAAAGGAAGATTCAGTTGTTGATACTAGCTTATCATGTGATCTGATATGTCTATTTGGGGGCCTTCTCTTTGGTGTTCCTAATGCGAAAAACTAACAGAGAAAAATAGCAACATTTAAATATTTGAGTTCTTAATAATTGTATCGCACCGAGTTGTACGGCACTGACCATTAAAGTCCATGCAGTATATCAGTTCAGAAACACTTATGATTCATGCAATTTTAATGAGAACTGTAGCACCACTTATGCCATGGGCTATGTCAATACAGTTTTCATGGATTTTTCTTAAATGCATGTGACAAAAATTTTGTAAAAGTAAACATAAGTGCAAGATAACGTTTAAAAAATCATGCACAAGCCTTTATCATGTTTGCATTCTTTGATTGTACATGCATATGTATATAAAACCGACATATAATGACATATTTATTAATTTTGTGATTGCATACGTAAAAGTGTAGTGATTGTGGACTTATTCTATGCACGTCACCAACGGTAGAATTCCAGCACAAGATGCTTTAATCGCCAGTTAGAAGTCTGCAGCCGGCGACTCGAGACCCCGAAGGTGTGTAGGAAGAGACGACCGGCGAGTCCAGCGGTACAGCACCCACGGATTATTGTGTTTTTATAATAGTAAACAATAAATACTACACTGGCGTCCAACTCGAGGCCCTGGACTCGCCGGATAATCCGAGGAATTATTTTTCCCGTACAGTAAGCTGTAGACTTTTGTTAAAGGAGTTTGAAAAGTCGCATTGAGGCCGCCATATTGGAGGCCACCGCGAGGTGACTTGCCAGGAACTGAATATTTCCTTCTCTTTATAGTTGATTCGCGATTAGACTAACAATCCAGTGTTGAGCTGTGGTAGATTTCATCGGATATAGTTGCATTTGTATTTCCACTGTTTTTCTGTATTGTCCACGTGCAATCAAGTGCGCCATTTTGAAATGAATGCATCGTTAGAAAACGTATTTGCGGCCTTATGGTTAAGTGAAACTGATAGAGATGACATGCTTACGTCCGAAGAGGAACCTTTTGCTCCAATAGGGCACGCGTCTCGCATGCATAGTAATTCAGAGTACCTCAAACCTACTGGTGTGCTTGGTGACGAGGAGACCGTGCACTTTGACACTCCTAACCCCTCTGGGAAGGCCCTTATGTACGAAGACCCTGACATTGATGAATAATGTTACCTCCATGTTGGTAGTAAGGGGTACCCTCAGGGTGGGACCGAGTTCCTCAGCAGTCATAAGAGGGGGTTAGCAGTGCTCATGGTAGCCATTATATTAGAACAGCAGGTTGCAGGGCAGTCAGTCATTATACTCGGATGTTAGTCAGGGATTTGAGATGTAGCTCGCCAGTTGATGATCATAACTTTGTTCAACCCACTGAGGATTTTCGGGACCCCATAACACATGGTTCTTATGTGGTACCTTCCACTGGAAGACTCCCAACAGTTAAAAGTGCTAGTACTACATTTAAGTCCACCACCCCAAGAAAAATAACAGCTTTGTAAACATAAAGCATCAGATGATTTCGAACAAAAATAGGAGGTGAAGTTCTATTGTTGCCCTACTTTTATTCCCTGGAAGTTAACGCCTATTATCAAACGGAAACAAATAATGGTCATCCGGTTCCAGCCATCGGAGAAAGATATACATATGTATAGACATCACATAAACATAAATTTCAGCGTCATAAGACAGGCTCCGAACTGTAGTCCTTATCCTTAACCGTTCCACAAAGAACGACATCTCCTGAACATGTCACGTGTGTCTACAAAGGAGGAGGACAGAAAAAGACGTTCCGTGGAGTCGTTCCTCAGTGTGCCGCCAGCCATGGAGTACATCACTAACGTCAGTACCAGGAAAGTGGTTTACTCGTCGGGGAAGTAGTGCTGTGTTTCAGACTATGTGATCATGGAAGGGAATAATGTCGTAATATTTTGTAGATCGGTTTTTAACAAAAAACTTCGTAAATTAATATTTACAAATTATGCACTAATCTTTAAGATTTCAAAATCAGAAAAAAATGCAAATTAAAATGAAATGCAGGAAATTTAATTATTTTACTTCCAAAAAAAATCATCGTAATACCGTCTTCATCTTCATCCCCAATTTGTTTACTACATTTGCAGCTTATACTTTATTGTAAAGACCTACACACTTCTATACATTTTGTTATATGTGAAACATCGAGTTATTGTGGCGATTAAACTCTGTCCTAAACTTCTGGTGATTGCTTACATTTGTTTCTGCACGTGTGCACTCGGTGTACACTAATTACATTAAATGATCCGCTTGTAGGGCAGAGCCTGTCTCGTGGCGTATTAGTGTACACGAGTGCACGAGTATTTAAGAATGAATGAGAAACCTACATCCGGAACCTTTAATGTAATAGCCGATTTCCGGGATGCTCTGTTTTACCGTATTGATTTTTATTTTACGCACCGCAGTCACGTCACAATGCTGCTTTGTTAGGCATATTGTCATAATTGTGGACAATTTGTTTAATGGCTTAACCAAATATTTCCAAGTTCTGGTGTGTTGTCCCAGGTTATACGTCAGACGGACGTAAAAAGCGGAACCTGGAAAAGTATCCTGCAATGGAAGAAGTCGATTTTTACCCTTTTCCCACCCGCTTAAAGAACAATAAAATTAGAAAGCGGTGGATCTCTCAGGTACATTGTTTTTGCAAAAGCATGCCAAGATACTTAATTTTTGACGTATATAAAATTCCAATCAGTAATTTTGCAAATTTTAATCAGAAAATTAATGTCGGTTATTTAAGATTTTAAGAATGTAAACATGACAGACTGTCAATCCGAATTTTCTCCATAAATCATTTATCTGAATACAAATATTTTACTGATTTACTAGATTAATAGAGAGAATTTTGAGCCAAAAAGACATCACCGGGTGTGTTCTAATCATTTTGTTGATGGAAGACCTACTGAGTGTAACCCAATCCCAACATTGTTTCCAAGAAATAATTTCATGCGCCCTTTGAAGGAGAGACCACAGAATGCTGTAGAAAAAAGAAACATTACTTCTGCTCGACTTGATCAATTTCAGGATGATAATACAACTGAGACTGAACTTTTCAATGCACCACCAGTTGCAGCAGAAGTTATTGTAACTGCAGTTATGGAAGGTAAAATCAAAAATATATGTCTCGGATCTTTTCATACCCATGTAGTTGACCAGTTGCAGTAAAACTTTACTTATATATATTCTGGAGTGTGACCAGTTCTCACCGAGTACCATTCTCGCCAGTGCATTGTTACGTCATTTTATCAACACAAAATAATATACGAAAAATGAGGTACCGGTAACAATGCACTGGCAAGAAATGGTACTCAGCAAGAACTGGTCGCACACCATTATAGTTACTGTGTTAAACAATGCACATCTAACTCAGGTTTATGGTAGTGTATTGTTTATCTCTTTCCTATTGTTAAAGGTGAAAACACAGTTTCTCATGTTCGATCCAGAAAATTGCCAGGAATAGCAGCAAAGTCCAGTAAGGTTATATTTATAAAATTTTGTAATGAAAAATAATACTGCAATTATTTTATCTACGAAGGTTTTAAATTTAAACATAGATGCAACAGTATATGCAAATCGCTCTTTTCACTAAATTAATATCATTGTAGGTGTTGTGAATCATGATCATTCATACATGTCTGAAGAAAAAAGCTGGGAAAGACCTGAACCTGTTGACATGTCCACACAAACAGATCTCACAGGAGAGGGCATTGAACTCTTGCAGCGGCAAACCAGAGAGATGTAAGCAAAACTATCTGACAAATAGCATTGTTGCGATACTGTTTTTTAAAAAATGTCATCAAGTCCGATGTTTCCGAAGTCAGATAAATGCAAACTCCAATACTGGTTAGGAAAAAAATGTGTCGGTGATATGAAGTATGAAGAGGAAGGTAAAAAACCAGGACCCAAACGGAAGCTCATTCCCTATGAGGAATTCATTTTAACTCTTGTTAGACTAAGACGTTGAATAGTAGGATTTGTTCTTGCAGATTTATTTGGTGTTTCAAAGACCCGGGTATCCCAAATTTTTACTATCTGGATATCATATATGCACGATGTTTTCAGTCCACTTATTAAATGGCAGTCTAGAGAAAAAAATATCAAATACATACCAAAATCATTTAAGAAATCGTTCCCTAGGACTTGTGCAATTATAGACTGCACATAATTTTTTGTTCAGAGGCCAAAAACTCCTACTTGTCAGTCAGCAACCTACAGCTCTTACAAACATCATAACACTTTCAAGTGTTTAGTAAGCATTACCCCTTCAGGTGCATTTAACTATATTTCAGACTTGTGGTCTGGAAATGTATCAGATAGGTATATTACCGAGAATAGTTCCTTTTTAGATAATATAGAGCCATTCGATGAGGTTTTGGCTGATCGTGGCTTTAACATTGGGGACCTTTTGACCTTGAGAAGAGCTACTCTAAACATTCCTCCCTTTAATCACAAGTGTCCTTGGGGTAAATGAAAACGTTTGAATGCTAGCGAAGTAAGAACAACTAGAAAAATAACAAATTTAAGAATTCATTTAGAAAGGGCAATACAAAGATTAAAGTGTTTCAAACTACTCTCAAATATTATTCCATTGAAATTAAAACCTATTTGTAATCAAATGCTAAAAGATGCTGCATTTTTCTGCAATATTGACAAACCTCTTGTGAAAAATTAGATGTATCACCTGTGTATTAAGTGCATAATAATGATGCTTATAACTTATTGTAAGTTTTTGTATTTAGGTATTTGTATGTGCCTGGTCACTACTGGTTATCATGGTATTACTAATTTAGTCAAACAGCGATGTTGTTTATGTCTGAACTTGTATTACATTTTTATGTTTACTTTATCTATATCAAAAGCTGAAATTAAATAATGCGCTGTCTGCATGGTCAGTGTGACAACTTGTTTAGAGAGTGGCACATTTTCTATTTCTTTGGAAGAGAAGTTTTAAGTATTGATTTTTCTTGAAAATTTTAAGAGTATTGTTTATTCGTGATAAAAAGCTATTAAATTGTCATGCTGATTGGTTGTAATTTTTCACAGATTTGTGATAAATTTGAACATTTTTGTAAAAGTGCACAAGTATTAAAACAAAATTAAATGATAAAACAAAGTACAAGTTATTGTGTTTTAATATTTCATTTGTACTTTTTTTAAGAGCAGGAATTACATATTTGTTGAAGAAGAAATTTGATTTTGATGCAATCATTTCAAATAAGGTATTGTCAAAAGAAATTTTGTCGACAGAAATTCCTTTTTGTGTGTAAAAGACAAAGTCACACCATTTTCTGTCACACACACCAAGCTGGGTCTGAATTTGGTAATACCAAGATGTGTTTGTTTTCAACTTAACATTGTTGTTGTCATCCATATAAACGAAATAATTTTTGTTCCTTGTAGCAACTTCATCTGGAGATAAGTCTTTGTGTGAATATGTGCACTTAATCTCTAGAAGTCCATTCCCGCAGCATTTGCATTGCACAAGTCCATCTGGCGAGGCACCCATGTATGGACACATGTAATCCAATTTCAACAATATGGGCTTTTATGTGCTCTTTTTTATAATTTTCCTGGTATAAAAGTCGAGCAATTGCTTCATGCTCTTTTCCATATTTAATTGCAGGAGTTGAAAGGGATACAGAGCTGGAGTTCATAATTTTTTTTACAATGTAATTATCTTCTTTGTTTGAATCTCTAAAGTGACACACAGAAAATGCAAGAGAGGCAGTGATTCTGCCTTCACGATATTTATACCACTCAGTACAATTTCCTTGACCTTTTGTTAATATTTCAATTTTACTAATTAAATTTATATCGCATTTGCTTTTCAAAAAGGTAAGAAAATCTGTATTAACTTTCTCTCTTATAAATTCACTCATATAGTTTGTCATATTTGGTGGGTGCTCATCCTTTATTTCTTCATCACTGTCATCTGAGGGAGGTTCGAGATCATGAAGCAGTAAAGAATCCGATCCTTTACACAGTCTATACAAATGACATTCTACATCTCGCAAGGATTGTTCATGAACTTTAGAAGAGTGGAAAGCTGCAGAAGTACAGTACAGGCAACGCGGATCCCGTATTGGCCCGCGTTACCGTCACGGTATTTTTATCGTTCCCGCGATACACCATCGCGGTTTTTGATCGCGGTATGGATTGCGACCGGGATGACACCGCGACGGTGTGATTTACCGTTATTCCTGCTGCTGCTTGTTGTTGTTACTTTACCTGTACTGTACATTACAGGCAATGCAGGTCGCGTAAATCCACGTCAAATATGCGACTTCAGATTAAAGCATAACAGCTGCATTGTAAATAAATTGTGGTCCATATTATTATAAAATTAATAAATTATATTTATGAAATAGAATTTCATGAAATCGGAAACTACATTCGAATTACAACATAACATGATTATTATGCTGTTAAATTTTGTGATGTGTAAATAAGAACACATATCTTTGTATTTGACGTGCTTATTTCAGTTATTATTTCTATTAGTTGATAATCCTGTTTTTATAACAATCTTAAAATTAAATATTTTCATTAGTTGAACTCGTATCAATGCAGAGAAATTTCATGCATCTTCTCATTTTATAAGTTGACACGCATAGCGCCGTAAACTGTCAATACATGACTTGTGTATGTTTTAAATTGAGAAATGAACAAATGTCGGGAATCAACTAAGAAATCTATTTTTCCATTCAATAATAAAATTATCATTCATATATAAAGTTGGTGCTTCGTTAAAGCACATGGAATCATAACGTGTATCAGTATGCGTTTCCTGTGTATACATATAAAGTTAAAGTCACGATCATTTTCTGGGTAGAAAACGACATGCCCTTGAGGGTTTTCACACCTATTCACGACAAAAGAAAAAGTCTATATTGCGTATGGCTTCGTCTAATCGCACAACACCTTACAAGAGAGAGAGAGAGAGAGAGAGAGAGAGAGAGAGAGAGAGAGAGAGAGAGAGAGAGAGAGAGAGAGAGAGAGAGACGTTTAGGCGTAATTTAACGTACACTTATGTGAAATATACTAATATCCAATACTAAATATTCATAAAATTAGTATTCATAAAAGAATATGGTACACTGTGATTGAATCCATCATGCAATTTCAGATTTGAGTCCACGTGCTGCACCTGTCAATCAAATCAACCCGCTAACTCTACCACGTGTTTCCTCCATGATAAAGTTTCGTTCTATTAGTTTTATTTTTAATAAAGAAAATAAGAAGTATGTTTAACAGTTAAGTTTTTTTTACAATGTTCGTGATGCATGATATACTGTGTTTGGAAAGTTTAATTCGTTTTGTTTTTTCTCTATCTCGCATTAGTTTATAATGGATGTTTTTGCGGGAAGGAACATCTTCAACACGTTTAGCGGTTAAAGAACGCAGTATAATCAATCAATTATTTGATATAGCTATTAGTAAAATTGTTTGATATGCATGTAGATTTCTTCTTGGTCAATCGTTACACAGATTATCTACCTGCCTCATTCCTGTGTATTCTGTGCGTTCAAGCGTGGAGTGATTTCCTGTCAGTGCGACGGTTTCACACCTCTGTGTAAAACAATTGGGACTAAAGTCAAATAAAGTTAACTTCGACAGTTGGGGGATGGTGGGGGGTGGTAAGGTTACGATAACGGGAAACGGGTTTACATATTTGTAGTAGCTTTATATTCAATAAGATTACATGTACATGATCACATAAATGATATCAATACATTTACTGAAATATTTTTTTATCGGCATGAAATGCAAAACTTTGAAAACATGTTCTTAATTTCTTTGAAATGTGTAAGAACATAAGAACGGTTTAATAACATTTCCTTCTCAAAATTTTTTATCTAGTTATTCTGTTAAGAGAAAGAGAGGGGGGGGGTCGCGAGCAAACGCTAACCTCCGTCACGGCGGGTAGCTGGTACACCATCACGACACCATGACATGGGATACCCACAATATCTTTCGATTACATAATTTTAAGCAACTCTGGGTATCTCTAAGGCTCCTTACTCTCTCAGTCAGACAAAGTCTTGAAAAACACACGGCTTCGCAAACGTAACGCACTTGAAAGTGGGAATCCTCGCGCAATGACAAACGACGAGCCATACACGTACCTAAAGTAACGCAACACAAATTCACTAAAACAAGAATTCACAAAAAATGTTCTTTACACGTAAAAGACCTTGTAAGAAATGAACGGAACATGCTAAAAATAACGTGTTGGTAATTTTATAGGAAGCCCTAATTTTTAATCACTTGCTAATCATTAGTTGACACGCATGGACTTCAAAACAAACAATACAAATGTAGGCGGACCAATTAATTGTTAAGAAAACACAATTACACTGCGTACACGTTTATAATTTTATTGGCAATTAAAATCATTTCATGATAATTTTTAATTTAACGACCTTCTTAAAATATGATAATGGTTTCGAAAATATTTTATTTGCAATTGCTGCACAAGTATTAAATTAAATACTTTTATAATTTATTTAATAGATATGAAATAAAAAAAATAGTAAAAAAGACTCCAAGTATTTCGATTATAATCTCTGTCAAAATCTGGTTAAATATCGTCATTAAATATAAAGAAACATTCAATTTATTTGTCATTCGGGGAGATAACTCCCGCTTGTATACGATACTTTTCCATCGATAATTTTACCGTGGCGGGGACAGGTAGATGATGAGTTTACCGTGATGGGAACGCGGTATACCTGTCTCACCTGGCCGATCACCTCGATGTGTTTATACCGTGACGGGGCGCGGGAAACACGGGATCCGCGTTGCCTGTACTGTAGGTGCAATGCACAGATTATTTTTATTGTATCTAACATCAAGGTCATCAATTTTTGTGGGAACTGACACTTTTCTAGGTATGTCCCATATGCACGGGCGATCTGTTCCTACTTGTGTGTTCCTGTCCATATGGTGAGTGCAAAAATCAGCCAAGGAAAACAGTAAAGCTGTGCAGTGTTTACACGTTCCATCATCCCTAAAAATGATTAAATCTGAATTGTAAAGTGTGTATATTTGCTAATACATCTATACTGATTTACAAAACAATGAACAGTGCTCCTAGATAAAACATCACAATACATTTGGAAAATCTTTGCACTATCAAGCATGTAGCAGGGCAGGCCCCCTTAAATTGTCATTAGTGCCCCCCCCCCCCCACACTTTGAAAACAATGAGCAATACACGATACATGCCTGCAAATGTAGATCCTAAATGCACAAATCCAGAAAATTTTTCCAGGGGGGAGGGGGTCCGACGGTTATTTGAGTTTGTCGGTTATGGGGGGGGGGAGTATATAATGTAATTTTTAAAAAATTTAAAGAAATGTAACGTGTTACCTACTGAGTTCTTTTCAAGGGAATAGGGTATTAAATATATTAATAATTTTCCTTTACTCTGCCTGAGTATGAATGATTGGATTTAAAACAAAATAATCAATGTAAGGCGAGGTGTGTGTACGTGTCCTAGAGCCGGGCACCCTGCACCGTGTTACTTGTCAGAGTTCTTATTGTGTTCGTGGAGTACCAGGTCATTTCACCCTTATTCAGGATTACTTCTCCTGGTACCCCACCACAATTCCTCTCGACTTCTCTACCCACTGGTGCTACTCACTTCGACCCTTGCTCTTCCTCTCTCTTTCGCTTCTTCTTCTTGGACGTCTTGTCTCTTCTGCTGCTAGACGAGTTCTCTCTGAGAAATTCTCAGCGCGTCCTTATATAAGATTGGGTCGTTCCACCCGTCAAAGGGGTAACCAGCATTCTGGGAGAGTCCACTCTAGTCTCCTTAGTTACATCCCTTTGAAGTTACCGAACGCACAATCTTTCACCGTTACACTACCCACGCCTCGATATACATGCGTCCCGCATGTCCAATGATCAGAGAACAAAGAATTTTTCTCTTTATTAACATATTTTTTTTTTTTTTTTTTGGTAAAAAGTGATTGATTTTAATACAAAAATAACAATGGGGTAAAAATCAAGTGTCTTTAAACAGGAATATCTTTCCTTCCCCATAGATAACAAAATTATCAAAACAAACAAGAGCACTAACAATATAGACCATCATTTTAAAACAATGTTTCCTCGTCACATCACATTCTTCAACACAGGCTCATGCGTTCCAAATATCCTCCTCGAATCTCTCAACACTTTCTCCGTCTTTCTGATATCTTCTGATAACTCGCACTGTTCTTTGGTGACTGCTCCCATCTGTCTGTGTGCTAGCGTCATTTGTGGTAGCTTGTGTCTTGCAGCAGGGACAATGGAATGGAATCAAGGGCGCCTCTTGATGTCCAGTTGTCTCTGCACTCACACTTGATGAGGTAGGCGTTTCTTTGTTTGGTGTTTGCTCGGGTGCCTTGCGTTTGACTCCAGGCAGTGAAGGAGACGTCTTCTTGCGAATGGTCCTGCCGGATTCAAGGTTAGGCTCATAGATAAGGTCACCAGGGTCTTCAAGCCATTCTTGTTCATCATCTGACTCTGTGACGACAGCATTCATAAAACTACTGGATGTCTCTGGTGCGTTTACCGTGTCTTTCGAACAGTGGACTCTTTTCTGGTGTCGAACGAGAAGTGAAGATTTGGCAAAGGCTTTGTCACACTGACTGCATTCAAATCGCCGCTTCCTCAAGTCTTCTGTCGCACACGTGATAAGATGTTCTCGCTTTTGTAGTTCTGTAAAGGGTAATGACCACGGGTCTGGACATATCATCTCAGTGCGAGGTGGTGGACATACAGTTTCTTTCAAGCTGACATTGAAACACCCCAAATGCCCCTTCAGTTGCAGCTCATGTTCTGATTCTTCGATATACATCTTAGCTGATGCGACGTCCACCAAACATCTATTCTTCTTCAAGAAATCCAAACCCAAAATTCCATCAGTATTGATGTCTGCTACTACAGTCGTAAATTCAAATTCCGATTTACCAATGTTAATCCGAAGATTACATTTTCCTTTAGTTTGTAACAGGGCTCCATCAGCTAGTATAATGCTCTGGGTACTTGGAGCAAGTGCATTTCCCTTGGATTTTGTAATATTCTCATAAACACTATGAGAAATAATTGTCAAACTAGCTCCTGTGTCAACTAAAAAGTTACAGAGTATACCATTCACGGTTACTTTTACAAATAGACCTGACTGAACATCGATGCGAGTCTGAGTAAGGAAGCTTGAACCTGGTATAGGACTATGTTGTTTCAATGTATTTTCAGTTTCATCTTCAGATTGACTCGATGTCCTCTTCTGCCTCTGAGACATGCATTGACCACAACCTGCCCTTTTCTGAGCAAAACAATCTCTTGCCCTGTGTCCTCTTGTACCACAATTATGACACTTGTAAGGAAAACTGCCTTTACTCTGTGAACCGTCAGTGTTCATCGTGTTTGTAGTTGTCGTGTTTGACTTGCTATCTGTTAAAGCCGCTATCTTGAGCTCAAGTTCTCGAAGAGATGCCCTTAGTTCATCTCTCAGTTCTTTGAACTCACCTCTGACATTAGTTTCTTGTGTATCTGGTTTTTCTCCAGAGGCTCCCCTTGCGTAGCTTAAGTCGCGTCTTTGTCGCTCAGCCCTACAAAATGCCTCTATCTCTACGGCGAGTCGTATAGCCTCATTCAGCGACTTAGGTCTTGACTGTTGAATTCGCAACCTCATATCGAAGTCGGTGAGAGCATCAACAAATTGATCCTTGGCTATCATTTCTGTGACTTCACATGGTGCACTAGGGTAAGCTAAATGTGTCAGACGTCTTATGCTCTCACCTAGTTCAGGCAATGTTTCAGTTAATTTTTGGCGCTTCTCTTTTAACATAGCCCTGTACAATTCTGTTTGGTTTGCTGGGGCGAACCTTGCCTCTAACGCTTCACAAAGGTCCCTATAAGCGCATGCATTGTCTTGACGCATATTCCCCAACACCGTTTGAGCTTGTCCTCGCAGAGATGCAGCAAGGTAAAGGCCCTTTTGTCTGTCATTCCACATATTTATGTTACCACATGCCTCAAAATGCGCTCTATAATCTATCCACGAACCAGTACCATCGAACGTAGCTGGCTTCATCACAGTTTTTCCAAACTGCTGATTATCAATCATTTCATTTTTCATAGGTGTGACATTAGAACCCCAAGCCCTTGGTATACTAGGCATTGTGTAACTGTCCTTAGCCAAGCTCAAAGTAACACTTGTCGGCGTAGACGTGGTTCTGGTTTCTGGCGACGAGAAATGGACACCAGGTGTTGAAGTCCTTTGGTAGAATTCCTTATCTCCCTCCGTAAACCGCAGTGTAGACATATCTTCACATAGATCATTTGCTCTAACTTTTGGACGTGCACCCTTTTCATCTGGTCCATATAATTCATAACTTGGACTTCCATGCAAATATCGTCTGTTCAACTCAGCCATGGTATCATCTTGCGGTCGTTGTGCACCTGCATCTGTACAACTCAAATCACTCACCATAGATGACTTAGTTACCTTAGCAGGTGATTGCTTATGCATCATCATCTGCAACTTTTCTTTCAATCTTTGTCTCTCCGCATCAATCTTCTCAAGATCTGCTAACAACTCCTGCTCAACATCCATATTTAAATGTGTACTGATTCACCTAATGTCTCAAACTGATCAGTTCCTTGTACCTTGTTCACGGGAACTGCTCTCTAAAATACTTTTAGCACTCAGTACCTTTAAATCTGTACACAGTATCCCGGTGCACAGAACACAGTACCCTTTATTCTGCACACAGTATCTTTGTGCTCAGAACAAAGTAACTTTCAATGCGACCTGGTAACTTTACTTCACTCGGAATCAATACACGGTACCAAAACTATACTCGGTTACCAACTGCACTCAGTCACCAGCTACACCAAGTCACAAAAATACGTTAACCACACACAAAAACAAAAATTTCAAACACAATGATTAATTTATCAAAAATCAAACGATCAAATTTACCCTATCCCATGACCGGCTGCCACCAAAATGTAACGTGTTACCTACTGAGTTCTTTTCAAGGGAATAGGGTATTAAATATATTAATAATTTTCCTTTACTCTGCCTGAGTATGAATGATTGGATTTAAAACAAAATAATCAATGTAAGGCGAGGTGTGTGTACGTGTCCTAGAGCCGGGCACCCTGCACCGTGTTACTTGTCAGAGTTCTTATTGTGTTCGTGGAGTACCAGGTCATTTCACCCTTATTCAGGATTACTTCTCCTGGTACCCCACCACAATTCCTCTCGACTTCTCTACCCACTGGTGCTACTCACTTCGACCCTTGCTCTTCCTCTCTCTTTCGCTTCTTCTTCTTGGACGTCTTGTCTCTTCTGCTGCTAGACGAGTTCTCTCTGAGAAATTCTCAGCGCGTCCTTATATAAGATTGGGTCGTTCCACCCGTCAAAGGGGTAACCAGCATTCTGGGAGAGTCCACTCTAGTCTCCTTAGTTACATCCCTTTGAAGTTACCGAACGCACAATCTTTCACCGTTACAGAAAGAAAAGAATTTTGCAGGGGGGAGGGGGTCTGGACCCCCCCCCCCCCCCCCTCAGATCCGCGCATGTCTTATAATTTCCCACTAATTTTAAAAGCAAATTCAGTGTAAACATTACTAAATGAATATGTGTTGATGAATATAATGTTTTATTGACATAATTTTGTAATGCATTAAACTTTTTATTCAGTACTGTAGTGATAAACACTCACGCAACACATGCACATCCAGCAGACATTACTTGGCCATCCTTTTTCTGTAATATCCATGTAATATACGGTTTCACGCTTAAAATTGTTTCCCTAACACATGTGGCCGAAACGTAATTATAATCTGAGTTTGGAATGTTGTATATCTGCACATTACTAATGTGTCCATCTTTGCACAGTTTATATCCGTTGTCTTGTCTGTAATTCTTTAATCTGTTATCTGACCAGGCAGAACATCGCAGCAAATATATCAACACATCGCATATTTCCAGACAAGGAAGTTCTTTAAGATTCTTTGTAAAGCGACTTATAATAGTCGTAATATCTGGGGCGACAATTTCTTCTCCATCAAGACTTCGTATGGTGCGCCGTTTCAAGTTTATGACTTTGAAGTCGTCTTTCGCGACAATGATCGGTAACTGAAGTTCTAGTGCGACTTGAGCCAACCTGACTAACGTGAACTTTCCATATTCATTACAACTGATCCCCCTTTCTCTCAAAAAAATGCGTAATTCTGGGGCGGTTTTTTCATCGATATGATGATGCTGATCTGCCATTTTTTATGCCTAACAAATGATCACGTGACAGCAACTTTTCTACCTCCGCAGTAAAGACGATAAGATCTTGGAAATCGGCTATTAATGTACACTAAGTGCACGAGTATTTAAGAGGGAATGGGAAACCTCAACTCCAAGATTAACCCTGTTTATCTGAACAAAAAAGTTAATGTATCTTTTCTCTCACACTCTAGATCTTTATAGAGAACTGATTTGTATTTCAAATATCAGATTCTTGTCTGCAAGCCATGACATAGAAGCCCATAGGCTTTCAAAATAACTTTTATGAACAATGAATATTTCAGTAAAAAATTGTACTTGGTTATTTTATTTTGGGTTTTTTATTATATCACTGCAAAACGGTTATTTAATGTAGAGTTTAGTAACTTTATCAATGACGTTTAGTTGAGTGGGATTTGCATTCCTATTTGAATATGCATAAAAAATCAATAATGTAATATCTAATCATGAAAATTGTATGAACTAATGGCGTCGGAAGTTATTGAAAAGGAGGATGGGCTAGACTTATAAGAAATCTTGACAAGCAAAAACAATGGTATCCTTATGGTTATGTCTGACTTTGCAAAAAAGTACATGTAGTGGGCTAAGCCCCCCCCCCCCCCCCCCGGTTCTGACGCCTATGATTACGGTCGAGGGGTAATCAAGTCATAAATCAGATTGATCACGCCTCGACCTCCATGATCAACTTCAAGTTCTTTATTCCGAGAGACAAATATCTCATAGGTTATACATGTAAACATACATTTCAAATACAATAGGGTAGCAATATACAAAGTTTACATAATCAATTTTGATTATTCACATTAATACATGTAGTTCGATGTTTGTTGGCATAATATAAATATTTCCCTAGATTACACAGTCCTTTGTTATTTGAAGAAGGTATTAACTGTTTTAATTTCTTTTCGTTAGCATATGGAACTCTTTTGTAAGTGTGTTCGATATGTTTTCTAGAGTTAGGCGTAGGATTTAAATAATGCGGATGGATATATGCGTGTTATATGTCACAGGTATTTAAACAGGTGTATCTTACATGTGGTCAATCGAGTTCGTATTCAGCTTTCAATATGTCTGATATTGAAGAACATAACTCAGGGTAAATCGAAATTAATATTGGTTTAGATTCTTTATTTTGTAGAAAACTTCAAAAAACAGACGTCATCAAGATGTAGGGAATCCTTAATTAAATGAATATTTAATTTGTATATTGTCCTACAGAAGACCAAGAAGAAGATAAACGCGTTGATATGTATTTATAAATAAAGATGAGTACATAACTCATGTCTATAATAATAAATTGTTGCATTTGTAATGAGTTTTTGTTATTGATTGCTATAGAAAAGAAATGTTTTATTTGCGGATGAATAAAGTGAAGGAGAAAATAAATAACTTTATACACACTTGGTTTTCGGGAGTAGTATTTTTGAATAAACTGTTCTCTTAAACTACGCAGTGATGTACAAATAAGTAAAAATGGTACTCATCTTCTATATCATTTAAGTTACAAAAGTCACATTTTTGACAATCACGTGTTAAATTATCATACCTCCCTGTTTCAATATTTAAGTCTTGTGAAGACAACCGTTATCGTGTAATTAATTTACAATATTTTACATGAATTAATTTATTTAGATAAACTTGTAAACAAAAGTAATCAACAATATGTTTATACAATATACATTTTGACGAATTGCTTATATCGTTAACAACTTTTTGTTTATAGACATCACACATTCTCGTTCATAGTACTATGATATAAATAAGCCAAGCCTAAGGTGTACAGTTTTTTCCTAACATTTGAAATCCATGTGTCATTATTTTTCACCATGTCTTAGTAGCATGCTTTTAAAATACAGCGTTTAAGTTAAAGTAGATAACTACCAAATAGTTTAAGTGAAAATATGCAGGCAGGTCTGCATATAAACGGCAATATGAACGAACACTTGTATGCATGTTTCAAAGTAAGGGATTGCTTAATTATCGAGTTTCTGTTTTTGATATGTAAAATATTAAGAATGCTTAGTATAGCTTGTCATTTTACGGGACAGGGTTAAGATGTAAGGAAGGCATATTAAAGAGGTTCAGGTGCGAATAAGTAGACATGTCTCTTGTGAACGTCATATGTTAACGAACATTAGTTTATATGATTCAGAGTAAGTGAATGCTCAGTTATCGAATTTCTGTTTTGAAATGTCATGTACTAATAAATGTACTAGTTTTAGTTTTCTAGTTCGTTTACAATGCTTTCCAAATGGTTATTACTGTAACATACGATCAAAATGTTTGCAATGATTGGCCCGATAGAACCAGTGAAGTATCAATCATCGACATTCGAATCAGAGAAATACATGTGATTGTTTATCTCGGAACTAAAAACTAATTCATAACATGAATATATGGGGAAAAAAACCTATGTTATCACTATCAATTGAAAACAAAATCATTTTTCTAAAATTGTTTAATACTTCTTTAGTCCATATTTGTTTGCAAATTTACAAACAAAAGCATTATAAAAACACAAAACTGTCGTAAACAAGTTAGTTAAAAGCTACAAAGAAATTACATTAAAAACACAATGATCAGTTACAATGGGCTTCCGAAATAATTCAAATTGCGGGATCAAGTCAACGCATTTTGAAAGATTTTTTTTTTCAAAACAAATGGATGTTTTCGATACCAGCGCACTTTGAAAAAAAAATTGTTGAAGGTTTTGTGGAGATTGGAGTGCTCCAAAATAAGTCTTTTAAATACACTTATACGTGTAACACGCTTGAGCAAATGAAAGTGCGTATATTTGGTTTTAGGTTTTATGCACTTTGAATTAGATTTTTCTTTTCAAAGTGTGTTGCTATGAGGTTTTTAAGGGGGCTTAATAGTCGTGGCTATTTTGGACTATTTTAATCTTCTAAGAAGAAGAGCTCTGTATATATTCATATTTAATATATTTTGTTTAATGCTAAACATAGTATATATGAATATTGAGGGAATATCTGATGTTAGATTATTTACCACCTAGCCTTCCAACAGGTAGAGACGAGTAAAAGAAGCAAATGTATTCTACATAGTTCACTGTAAACATATTATATTTCTTTGGCGTGTACGATAATTGGCGGAAAATAGTTTTTGAACCAGTTGGCGTGGATTTGACTTAGCGTATTCGTGAATGTGACTATTCTTAAACGTACATGTATATGCATTGCATTTAGCGTGTACTGGATTTAGCGGAAGCCGCATTCCGCTAAAAATGCTAAATAGAATACGCAGTCAAATGTAGTGTGTTTACAGTATTTCATATCAACAATAATACTAACAAACGAATGTTAATGCAATTGGTTTAATTTGATGCTGACCGGTCTGTCGGTCCAACGATAAAATTGATACTGCTACTCCTTACTAGCTAATTTATATTTGTCTGATTTCGGTTGTTCTGAAATAGCCGAATAACAAACGATATGTTGCTCATATACAAAGTCAATTACTCTATAACGCTGTCCGTAAACGCAGTCAAAATGTGTTTTGGTATACGAACAAAAATCCAGGAAGGGTATTAAGAACTCACAATAATATATTGCCTCAGCGATAGCAGAGTTCAACTGGCGCAATGTCAATTTCCTAAACATTTTTGGCATCAAGCGGCCATTAGTGCAAAATACATACAGTTGAAATACAACATAGTTTAAAATCCAATATAAATATTATAAAAGTAAGTAAAATTGCAATACAACTAAATTTGAAATATATCAAAATTATTTAATAGTGAGTACAATTGAAATACAGTTTGTTATTGTCATTTGTTCATATACTGTACAGTTGAGTATAAACTGAATCAAATATTATATTTGGAAAAATATTTCATTAAAAAGCGAATTTAGTTATGACTAAATTACATACATGTGCAAGTTAATGTTTACTCAGACACTGTATAAACTGGATCAAATATTAATTTTGGAAATATATTTCATTAAAAGGCGATTTTATTCATAAATTACATACAAGTTAATGTTTACTCAGACACTGTTCGCGTTAGGTATACCCGACACACACGTCATTCTGTAACGTTGTTCATTACAATTTTAATTGTGCACATCAATAAGTTTCCAATACGTACTGATATGAATGTATTTTTTAAAATATTTTTTTTAATAGCTTTGGTCTTAAGAAAGTGGAAACATACCTGGTATAGCTTAATATATTTATTTTGATATAATACTGAGTAGAATAGAGCACATTGAGTAGTGTCTTGTAAAATTTGCACAGTTCTTCCATGCCTCTTTTGTTCATGTTTATACAGGGACGTTTCCTTGAATAAATTACCAAAATATTACATTTGCTACCTTACCCAGTAAAAATTGTTTCAGTTCATTTTTACTGGCTTTATGAAGAGAAATGGCTTTGTATTGATCACTTAAAATAATGTCTGCGTTTTTACTGATTTAAATTGCACAATGCTTTTACGTTTATAACGAGGAGTTTATCCTTCCTAAGCACATCAATAAACGTTGGCTCTTTTACCTTATAAAAGTTGACAGTGCTTTCGTGTCCCCCTCCACTTACTTTATGTAAAATGATTTGTTTTTGTTTTCAACATGTGATTGGACGTTTGCTGGTTTACTTATTAACAATAAAAGGTATTTGTTTTTATCTTTTCAGGCTCTAAGTAGAGGAGTTTTTCTGTCGTTATCGAGTAAATAAAGTTGGCCCCTTTACTTATTTAAATGTGCATATTGCTATTATTTCCCGAATAACCGGCTATATGTAAAGGAGTTTGTTTCTTATTGTCAAAAAATTTAATATCTGCTCCTTGATCAAATAAAAAAAAGACAAAATGTTCATGTCCTTTTTTACAGGCTATATGTAGAGGAGATTCTTTGTTTTCCTTACATGAACTAGTATCTGTTTCTTTATCCAATAGAAGTTGTGTAATGCTTTTATGTCCTCTTTTATTGGCATTTTGGAGAGGAGTGTCTTTTTTACTGCCACATGAATTAATATCTTCTCCTTTTTTTCAATAAAAATTTGTACAGTGCTTTTTAGTCCCATTTTTTTTTTGCTTAATGTAGTGTAGTTTCTTTGTTTGTGGCTCATGTAAATTAATATCTGCTCATCTATTTAATAAATGATGTGCAGTGCTTTCATATCCCTGTTCACTTGAGTTTCTTTGTGTCACATGAATTAATATTTGCCCTTTATCTGATTAAAGTTGTACAGTGTTTTCATGTCCCAGTAATTTGGCTTTATGTAAAGGGGTTTCATTGTATTTATCACATGAATTAATATCTGCTCCTTTATCTAATAAAAGCTGTGCAGGTCTTTTATGTCCCGATTCACTGGCTTTATGTAGAGGCGTTTCTTTGTTTGTGTCATGTGAATTGATATCTGCCCCTTTATCTAATAAAAGTTGTACCGTGCTTTCACGCCCCTTTCCACTGGCTTTATGTAGAGAAGTTTCATTGTATTTGTCACATGAATTAATATCTGCTCCTTTATCTAATATAAGTTGCACAGTGCTTTTACGTCCACATTTAATTGATTTATGTAGAGGAGTTTCATTGTATTTGTCACATGAATTAATATCTGCTCCTTTATCTAATAAAATCTCTACAGTGCTTTCATGTCCTCCTTCACTCGCTTTATGTAGAGGGGTTTCATTGTATTTGTCACATGAATTAATATATGTTCCGTTATCTAATAAAAGTCGTACTGTGCTATCATGTCCCCATTCACTGGCTTTATGTAGAGCAGATTCTTTGTTTGTGTCACGTGAATTAATATCTGCCCCTTTATCTAATAAAAGTTGTACAGTGCTTTCACGCCCCTTTCCACTGGCTTTATGCAGAGGAGTTTGTTTGTTTTCGTCACATGAATTAATATCTGCTCCTTTATCTAATAAAAGCTGTGCAGTTTTTTCATGTCCCGATTCACTGGCTTTATGTAGAGGGGTTTCATTGTATTTGTCACATGAATTAATATCTGATCCTTTATCTAATAAAAGATGTACAGTGCTTTCAAGTCCCCATTGACTGGCATAATGGAGAAGACTTTCTTTGTTTGTGTCACATAGAATAATATTTGCTCCTTTATCTAATAAAAGTTTTACAGTGATTTCCTCTCCACATTTAATTGCTGTATGTAGAGCAGTTTCTTTGTTTGTGTTACATGAATTAATATCTGCTCCTTTATCTAATAAAAGATGTATAGTGCTTTCGTGTCCCATTTCACTTGCTTTGTGTAGGGGAGTTTCTTTGTATATATCGCATGAATTGATATCTGCTCCTTTATCTAATAAAAGTTGAACAGTGTTTTCATGTCCCCTTCCACTGGATTTATGTAGAGGAGTTTGATTGTATATGTCACATGAATTAATATCTGCTCCGTTTTCTAATAAAAGCTTATAGTGCTTTCACTTCCACATTTACTTGCTTTATGTAGAGGAGTTTCTTCGTTTGTGTCACACGAATTAATATCTGCTCCTTTATCTCATAAAAGTTGTACCGTGCTATTATGTCCCATTTCACTGAATTTGTGTAGAGGGGTTTCTCTATATGTGTCACATGAATTAATATTTGCTCCTTTTTTTAATAAAAGTTGTACCGTGCTTTCGCTTTCACGTCCCCTTTCACCGGCTTTATGTAAAGGAGTTTCTTTGTTTTTATCACATGAATAAATATTTGCTCCTTTATCTAATACAAGTTGCACAGTGCTTTCATGTCCCTTTTTAATTGCTTTATGTAGAGGACTTTCTTTGTTTGTGTCACAAGAATTAATATCTGCTCCTTTATCTAATAAAAGCTGTACAGTTCGTTCATGTCCCCGTCTACTGGCTTTATCTAGAGGAGTTTCTTTGTTAAGGTCACATGAATTAACATCTGCTCCTTTTTCTAATAAAAGTTGTACCGTGCTATTATGTCCCCATTGACTGGCTTTATGTAGAGGCGTTTCTTTGTTTGTGTCACATGAATGAATATCTGCTCCTTTTTCTAATAAAAGTTGTACAGTGCTTTCACGTCCCGATTCACTGGCTTTATGTAGAGGTGTTTCTCTGTTTTTGTCACATGAATTAATATCTGCTCCTTTTTTTAATAAAAGTTGTACCGTGCTTTCACGCCCCTTTCCACTGGCTTTATGCAGAGGAGTTTCTTTGTTTGTGTCACATGAATTAATATCTGCTCCTTTTTCTAATAAAAATTCTACAGTGTGATTGCTCCCTACACAACTTGCTAAATGGATAGGAGTCCCTAAGAATGGATCACCGATATTAATGTCAGCTCCATGAGTCAGTAAAAGTTCAACAGTGATATCAATTGACTGATTTCTTGTTTCCTTATTTTTGTGTTCGCTTGTGTCCGTATTGCAAACTGCCAACATCAAGGGAGTGTATCCATATCTCCCATTGGTTTTCAAATTCACATTATTCCTCACCTGAATCAGCTCCCGCAATATTTCATGATTATGAAACAGGGAAACAATGTGAATAGGGTTGTATTGCCCCCACTTTTTCACCAAAAACCATTTAATTTGTTCTTTTGGAAAGACGTTGAACAAATCAATCGAACCATTGCAACAAACCGCAGAAAAAAGAGAAGTATCTTTAAGAGAATGTCTCATTCGCTGTAGAGTTTCTAAACAATGTTTTGACACATTTGTATGACAAAATACAATTATAGCACTAAGAATGTGTGCTTCATCTTCATAATACAGAAACCCAAGTTTGGAACCAAATAATTGCTTTAATTCTTCATAATGTTCTTGCTTTCTAAACTTCATGTGAAACTTTTTTGCTGCAAGTAAGTTGTGCAGTTTTTCCGGGTTATCTTTTAATTTTTGTATGAAACATGTAGCCACCTTCTCATTCCTCATACATGGATTGAGAACAACATCCAACAGACGATCTCCAAATACATCCTTAAAAAGTCTATCCGCTAGATCGCTAACATATTTATCACTTAAATATATGGTAAATATATGAACTTCTTCTTTTCTATTGTCGTTACTGCTTTTTAAGTTTACACGTCGTCTAAGGAAACCAATATCTGCATACTGTATTGTTTCTCTCGGATAGTCTGTTCCAAACACATAGGTGGTAACTTCCATTACAAAATCGTGATAAAAGTAGTAGGTGTCCTCAATCTTCTTGACAAAAAATCCCTCTAGAGTCTTTAGAGCGTCACCAATAATATGAGATGCTGTGTTTGCCATCATTCCACAGAGTTTCAAAGCAAGTTCAAATTTTTCCTTTAAGCAATCTTTTTCAGGTATATCCTCAACACAAAGCTGATTGTTACACAGAACAAGAAGAACAAGAGCACAGTATTTTTCGTTGCATTCCTTTTTGGAGTCATTTCTGAAATTTCTTATTTGTTCCTGACATACGTTAAAAGGTTCTTTAAAAAATCGCGGTCCTATTGTCTGGTTATTTTTGTCGCTAAAATAAAGTTTGCATAATAACGGAAAATACTCCTCAGTCATCAAAATTCCACTAATATCGTCTTTTAAAAGACCCTCGTTTGATGCGTAACTCCTTAAAATGTTTTTCTTTTTCTCCATTATTCAGTTTATGTTTGTCATCACTAAGATCAATGATGCATAATGTATCTTTTAACATTCCTCTAACCCTATCATCAAGCAGAATATACTTTCTACTTGAGAGCAACATCTTGTTACTTTTTAAACAAGCTTTTAACCTTTCATTGTGTTCATTCCATGAATTATAGGCTATTTCATCGAAGGATTCGTTGCCAATAGGATCATTGAATACGAAAAGGATTCTGCTTTGTAATACATCTACTGAGAAATATGTATCAGTGACTTCCTTCACGTTATATACAGGTTTCACCGTCCATCCTTGACTCCTATAACACAACGCTATATGTTGTATAATGGCAGACTTCCCAGACCCCGAGTTACCAGTCACAACCACCATGTTCTTACTGTTTATGAGTTTTTCTACTTCTTTACAAGCTCGCGTTGAAACAAATTTTCTGTTTTCATCCTGCCACTGCATCAGAATAGCTCGATCAAGTGGTGATTCTGAAAGATAAAGGTATTCTTCATTTTATTTTGTTAAGCATTTGACAAGAAGATTAATATCATAATATTTAATTTTTTAACCCTTTAGTACAAATCAATGTTTATGGTTAATTAGACATTTAAAATCTGTATTTAATAAAGAAATACGGCACAATTCGAAGAACACAATTACAGCTTCAAAGTCACAACAGCAAAACCAATGTCCGTTCATTATAAATGCCTAATCTTTTGTGACGATTTTGAAAAATTAAAGATTAAGGTTATTAATAAGAAACAATTTAGACTTGCTGATATCGGTCACTAAATACTTTTACGGTCTTGATGAATGATATAGGATAAGTATGTACTGACGACATCAAAAAACGTGTTCGGATACTATGTTCAATTCTAAGGAGGTATATTGAAAGTCTAGTTCAACCTGACGCTTTGTCTTAGCACTGAATCAATGTTATGCATTTCAAACCCCAAAATATATTTTTTAACCTAAATGTTAAGGACTTTTTCTGCAATTAAATCTATATAGCAATAGCTAAAATATGTTTTCTTAAATCTCTATTGAAAAGAATGTTCCTATTTTAAATTATTCAACAATAATTTCTTTCCTATTTCATGATTATACATGAGGTTCATGTACTGCATGGGGATCAGAGTCGTTTTCCCTTGCTGTCGTATTTTTTTTTTCTAGATAAATTCTTATATATTTATCACTTTTAACATCTATTTGTTGATTACCGGGTATCTTTTCTTGTCCTGTTTACAACAAGTATGTGTGTAAAAAGGTAAATAAAATATAAACAGGTTAGTCAGCAATTGTAAAACGTCAGCATACAGTGAAGAGCGGACACTTGTTCAACAGAATGATAAATATCGTCATTATATATATAAAAGTTATTGACTTGTTGTGTACATGTATATCCAGTTGTGTACATATCGTAAGAAATATGTTACATGTACATGTATAGTTTAACGGAAAAACAAAAAACTAATAGTCATTTTTTGACTATACACGCGATCTTAGTTCAGATAAGAGAAGCGATGACGGGTTACATGTAGATATGATCTGTATATACGAACAAGTGCAGAAAATCATAGAATCAATATTCAAATGAATAAACATTCGTGTGAAAAAACTATATAACAGTTGTTTTCAAGATTTCATATCTGAAATTCATTGTTTATCTTATCATTAATTTTACATATCATCGTCTATTCACTAGGGCAATCGGCTATCGGCATTAGTACTACAGTAGTACGCAATAAAAAATGATCATACAAATTATGAATAATAACAACTAGCCGAGAATCAAGACAACGATAAAAAAACTAAAGAAATATCTGAATAAAGTCGGGGCAATTTTTCATAGTAATTTTAAATGGACTAGAAATATTTAATGACTTCAACTCAAGTACATGTATAGAAATAAAAACTTTAGATGCTTTGTAAAATTATCGACAGCTCGCTGAATTAACAAAAATATATCGGATGAAAGTCAAACAGTTCTTTTAATCTATCTAAATTATTACATTAATCTAAATTCAAAACTAATAATAACAGACATCAAAATTCCGGGTTGTCACCAAGTACTCGTTTCACGCAACGTATCAAAAACGGGGGAACGGATGGAGGTTCTGATTTTATATAGATCGATTAAAATACTTTTGCAATATATCATATAAATAAAAAAAACATTCTTGTCATAATTACAGTGTCACCTTGCTGAAGTAGATCGGTCAGAGACTATACAAAATTATATATAGAACATCAAAGCGTTCAGGCCACGCCTACATCATTAATAAAGCGCTCAAACCGTTCACAAAGCGTGCAGCTATTTTTAGCAAAGCGTATTGTGCAAGAAGCGAACCTTTCCGTTCACAAAGCGTACCGTACCGTTAACAAAGCGAACCGTACCGTTCACAAAACGAACCGTACCGTTCACAAAGCGAATCGTACCGTTCAGAAAGCGTACCGAACCGAACCGTGCAACTGGTGTAGTAGCATGTTTCAGGGTCTGTAACTAGACACGATCTCGTTACGAGTAACGAGTAGGTCTTCCGTTCAATTTCTAAACGATACGATTAAAATATCATGAAATTTCAGAATTCCTCCTCAACCACTCCTTTTCAGATAATGTAGGCTATTGTCAATATCCTTTAAAAATGATTAACAAAGTGTTTTGCTTTTCCACATACAGCACATTAAAGATTTAAGATTTTAGTCCAATAAAATACCTTATTACGTCATCAATTGGTGTGGCAATGAGTTTTACTAACTGATATTGTTACGATCAACAACTTTGTTTCTATAATGCATTACAAAAATCTTGATCGTTTTTAAGATATAAGTAAAAGACTCTACGAGTGTCTTGGCTCCTAATTTAAGGGGCCAACCCTTTTTCTTGAGTCCATTCGAAAGGTCTCACGAATATTAACATTTTTTGTTCTTACACTTATTTAAAATTGTTGATCATTTTTTAGATACAAATGATTGAATATTCATGGGGCCAGCCCTCTAGATCCTTAATGGGGACAGACATTAGAGTTTTGATTAGTGGATTGGATTGAAATTATCAATACAGACATTTTCTTTTCTACAATGCTTAACAAAATATGTCTCTTTTTTAGATATACTAGTATTACGTCCAAGTTTACGTACTTTGGCACCTAAAAATCCCTAATTACGTAAAAAATAGAAGTGGCAATGACTTTTTCTAATATATATTGCTAGGATCAACAACTTTGCTTCTATAATGCATTACAAAATCTTAATATTTATCGTTTTTAAGTTATTTATAATAGATTTAACGAGTGCCTTGGCCCCTAATTTACAAATGTAAGGGTCCAGCCCCTTTTTCTTTAATTCATTCGAACGGTCTTACAAATACTAACATTTTTTGTTCTTACACGTACTTAAAATTGTTGATCATTTTTGAGATACAAATGTTTAAATATCTTAGGGGCCAACCCTCTAGATCCTTAATGGGGACAGACATTGGTCTTTTGATTAGTGAAATTGATAAGAATCATCAATGCAAACATTTTCTTTTTTACATTGCCTAACAAAATATGTCTCCATCGCTAGATATATTGCGTTAAAGTCTAGGTAGTTTGGCCCCTAAAAATCCCTAATTACGTCATAAATGGGCGTGGCAATATTTTTTTCTGATAGATATTGTAACGATCAACAACTTTGCTTCAATAATGCATTACAAAATCTTCATCATTTTTAAGTTATTTGTAATAAAACATCCGGATAGTTTAGAGTTATCAAACATTGCTGAGGATCGGAGATTGTTAAGGTAACATTTTCTTAACATAATTATGTGATATGTCATTAGGTTAACAAGTATCTGACTGTCTAAATATCAAACTCAGCTGTAGCTCTGTGTTTAGAGCACTGGTACAGTCAGTACACCAGAGACACTTCAAGTTTCCAATTGAGACTTGACTTTTCACCTGCATACTAAATCACATGAACATACATTGCTCATTTAAAAAGTTCATGTATTGCTTTATCATAATTTTTTTTTACTGATTCATATCTTATAATTGTATTATTTTATATCCTCAGCTATGATACATTCTGGTATGGGACCAACTCATGTCATCAATTTTCTCAGTACCTGTAACATTCCACCAATTGATACCACCACATTAAAGAAAAAAGAAAAAGAGATCTCAGCATCAATTGTAAAACAGGCCAAAGAGTCTTGACGTAGAGCTAGAGAGGAAGAAACGGATGCTACATCAGTCCAATTGGAGTGCAGTTTTGATGCTGGATGGCAGACCAGAGGATCTGGCTGTCAGTACAATAGTAGTACTGGTATGAACATTACTGCCTGTCATTGAATGTTATAAAGCTAGATTTATTTAGTGTAGAACGAATCCAATTATTATGGAGATAAAGATACATCATGCCCTAAATACATAAGTGATAAATTCAATTTTTAAAAATGACTATATATATATATATATATATATATATATATATATATATATATATATATATATATATATGTATACATGTAGGGTAGACATTTTGTTGTATATCTTAAATAAATAGGTGTTCATGGACTCCAGTTAGCATTTGTTAGTTAAAAATGTTTGTCTTATAAATCAATAGGCCACGCAAGTGTTATAGGTACTCAAAGTTGAAAGGTTCTTGAGTTTGATGTGAGGTCAAAGACATGTAGAGTTTGCCAGTATCATTTTGATAGAAATGAAACAGTACCAAATCACAACTGTAGCAGTAATTGGTCAGGTTTGTATGTCTTGAAATTGTTCATATGTTAATGTAGTGATAATACATGTATATATATGCTAGCAAAGAGCTACTACAAATGATATTATTAATGTAAATACTGGTAAGTGTCACTAAGTCGAGACCAACATTAAAGAAAAAAAAATGAATGATTTTCTTGAGGTAAAGTCATAGCACTTTTAATTTATCAGTATAAACATGATTAATATGAATTAATTTTTGTGTTGTAGGTTCTAGTAAGGCCATGGAACCATATATGGCTTCAGCAATGTTATATCGGATGAAGGAAGATGGATGTGAGGTTCAGACCATACATGCTGATAATGATTCCACCACTGCGGCGTGACTAAGAAATGACTTGCCATCCCTTCAAAAGAAGCAGGACAAGAATCATCGGAAAAAGAACTTGACAAAACAGCTGTATACACTAGCCAAAGATCACAAAAACAACTGAAACCAACTGGTACAATTTCATATGTGACCAGATGCTTTATGTATGCAATCTCCTCAAAACATAATTCTGAAGAAGAGCTGACATCAAAATTGGAGATGGTTGTCCCTCACATGTTTGGAGACCACAGTCTTTGTGCAGAGGCCGCATGGTGTACATATCAGAAAAATCCAAAGGCATTCAGGTACTTTTCAAATTTCATATCATTAGAACATACAATAAATTGGTTTATTTGATGCTAAAAGAATAGGACTTACATATATTTAAACAATTATATGCATTCTTTGGTGATTCATGATGATATGAATGTAGACAACATTACAGAAAAATACATAAATGCACAACTTGCATTAGCTGATGGTGATAAAAAAAATTCTGCAATGATAGCTACCTTCATAGCCTGCATGAATCATCAATCACATTGACTTTGTAGAGCAAAACATACCGGTACTCAGTGGATGAAAATATATGTTTGTACTTGTATGATAAGTAGTCTTTAAACCATCATTGAAGATAGACCAGTGTACGGTATGGTTTCACAGATTAATATTTTTGTAAACATGAATGACCCTAGTACATGTACTGGTGTGAACCACATTTCAGAGACTTGTGTACATTCATGTAGGTTTGACAAAATTATGTCTTTGCTGAAATCACTGTAAACACAGTGTGTAGATTCAGTGCAGCATCTTAATCATAAGAGGAATATAGTGGAAATTTCTGATATATGGTATACCTTGGTTTAAGATTCTTTTCTTTATTTATTTTAGATTCAAGCACCTTCCAAAATGGCAACCATTGTCAGGTGATCAGCGAAGAGCAGCACTGGATAACATAACGGAGAATTTCAAAGGCATGGCCTCTCAGCTGCAAAAACTTAGATCCACACAAAGCAATGAAAACTTTAACAACATTGTGGAAGCAAGGCCCCAAAGAATAGGTATGATGTTATCATGTTGTTTTGTGAAATGGAATTTCCACTATGGCAATGTAGCTAAATTTTATACTGAAGATACGAGTACATGTATGTATTTTCATAAAAAAATAAATTTTGACAACCACCTAATTATGTAAACCTATTATACTCTGTCCAAGGTTCAAGTTTCTGTCACTTTCAATTTTTACAAAATTTGTTGTATTTAAACCGTCAGATGTCAGTAATGTAAACTTTAGATAAATGAGAGGTATAAGAAATGTTATCATTGTTTAACCAAGTAGAACTTGACAAAAGCAGGGTGTTTAAGGTATTTAAGTATAAATGTGTAAATGATTTAATCTTCTTTAAAATTAAGGTCATATGGCAGCACAGCATCCAAGTAACTAGAGTCTAAGCAACAGTCTTACAGAAGAATGTTGGATACACATACATTGAAGAGGTATTTGATTATTTAAAGATATGGTAACTATGTAGTTTCTCTCTCCGTGGTCAAAACTGGCTCAAACCTCACAACTGCAAAAGGATGCTCTTGGGTAATATATATTTGCAGTTTGTGACCTGAGCTTTTTTTCTAAAATCATCATAAATTACGGTCAAAATTCAACCTTTATAGGTCTTTGACCCTTTTCTTTCTTTACCAAAAGTTGAGTACCATATCAACGATTTAGAGTTGCAGATATGTGTCTATTTGGTACTCTAACTATTTTTTGTTCCAGTTAAACAGAGATATCCTCTTGTCTCCAGGAGAAGTTTCTAAG